>NC_069145.1:69149847-69218008 GCF_943734635.1 Anopheles cruzii | reverse complement strand
GGCGCCCGTCCGGCCGGGCCGGGAGTTGAACCGGATTACTGGGGGCCTGCTGTCAAGATAACGGGACGCCCGGCCCGACCGGTCCTGCCGGTGGCCATCGGAGTTTGCCGGGACACACATACACACGCGAACGGATGCGCGCAACTAGGTGACCGGCACACTCGGCCCGGGGTTAGGCGTGAAATGATACATTTTCAATGCAAATTATGTGCGTCGTACATAATTACCGACCATCATCCCTGCCCGGCAGGCCACTCGGTCTCTCACCCTTCGGTCGCAAGTCGGATGTTGTGCTCCGGGCGACGGACTACTTCAGGGGCGCCCCGAGCTCGGGTCCGGGCACGGCGACTGTAATAAATCTTCCAGATTGAATGCAGTCGTAATTGACATTCTATAGGCGAGCGTATTATCTCGCATCATATAACAATCATAACAGTATTTGCATCCGACCGACGACGACAACGACGCCACACGCCGGAGGGATATGCTGGTGCAGAGGTTCCAGTGGGGCCACTGATTTCTGCATTCTGCAACCTGCTCTGCCAGCCGGCCAGGCGGATCAGGTTGCCTGTGCCGGCACCACGACAGCAGCCCCGGGTGATGATGCATCGCTGCTGGCCGGGGCCGAAGCATGTGAGATTTCGAATAAATATGCAATAGCAGTTGTGTTGTCCCGGCACCGGCCCGGCATAAGACGAATGTCTCCTGAGGTGATTAATGAATGGAATATTTCAAAGTGAAATGATGAGCTCGGCGAGCACTCTCTCGCTCGGGTTTGTTCGATGAAATATTTCTGAGTGGTGTGTCGTCTCACATTGCGCGCATCGTTGTGCCCGCGCGCGCCGTATGTTCATTTGCGATTCGGACAAGATGGAGTGCAGTGTTCTGGGCTCCGGAACGACGGCACTTGTGTGCGCCGTCTGGTGCACCACCTGCATTAGGAATGTGTTGAAATGAAAAGGATAAATTAATTGAGGCCCCCTCGACCCCAGGCGGAATCTCCATTCTGGGATTGTGAAAACGGATGTCCTGCAGTTCCGCCATTGTTTGTGCCACCCGTCGCCTAACCGTGTTGCTGGAGTGCTGGAATAGGTCAACAGCAAGCAAGCAAGCAAGCAAGCAAGCTGCCGTCTGTCCCGGTCGGTAATCAATACCATAACATTAATATTATAAAAGCTGTCGTCACACTCGATAAATGTCACACGCTGGCGCTGGGATTGCCGGAAGGAAATGGGTTTATGTGGGGCCAATTATGGACGACAAAAAGTGTTATCGATAGCCGGCCCCGTATATGCTTGATTTGGTTGCAAGGCGTGTGTGACACAGGACCGGTTGGACAGGAAGTGTACGAGTGACTGCAAGCAATTGGACGCAGTCAATTCTGCTTCATTTATCAAGTAGAAATTGATGGTTTTTTGTTACAGATAAAATAAATGTTCCTTACAGGTTCCTCAGTATGATTATTAAGGAGACTTATGAAGGCTTACTTAAAATAGTAGAAAAACAATTAAATAGGCTGATTTTATGGCGTGCAGAATTATCTAACGGAACGGCACCCGTGACGCAGGTTTATTCTCGGAAACTCGTAGTTTCACGCATTTCAACATTCAAATCGCTAGCATAAGCAATTGAATAGGAGGACCTCTGTTTTATTGCATGTTGTGAAATTATCCGTTCGTTGAATAACTGTTTGATGTCAAATGATTTTGAGCCCTGTCCGTCCGTTGATGAAACCTGTTGTACCGATTGTGTTCCTGCCAATTGAGGCACTGACATGTTTTTACTATTGTATCAGAACGTTACAATAGTAAAAACATTCTTTCATCCTTACTCTAAACAATGTAGGTTTCAACGTTGATTGGGAAAGGGTGATTAGTGTTTCATGTGTCAGCTTAAAGTTGCGAGTGGGTCAGTTTAAATTATCTTTCTGACGGTATATCCTTTTGTCGATAGCACAGTGAATTTCTTAATGTTTTATTTCAATTTGAGGTTCTCCGGCTCATTAAAAAGCAACCATGACTGTTTTCTTTGCTGCTGCGAGACAAAGTAATAAAAGTCTCTAAGGCCTCTTCATCAGAAGCTGAGTTCAATAGAAGATGTTTATTTCTTTTATAATTGCTTGATTTTACTGTCACAACATTTATTAGGCCCCGCCACCATTCTCGGCTTGAGAAGACACTTCCAGTGAAACAATCGAAACTCAATCCGTTGTTTTATCAACAAAGCTAATCGTGCAAACACACAAACACCACGCGCTGAGACCAATTAGATAAACAATAAATAAATAAACATATCGCCAACCGGGAAATGGATACGATTTGATGATATGACGTGACACAATAGGGCACACGATCCGGAACTTTTCTCTCCGCTTCTCACCATAAAAGCAGCTTCCGATTTTCCCCGGTGGAAATCTAGGTGACTTACTGCCTGAAATCAGACACTGTCCCGTTCGCCACCACCCTTGACTTGGGAGGCCCAAGTTCGTCCTTTCGAAAGTTCCCTGCCAAAAACAATCGCAAAAGTTCGGCGGCTGGGGACGGCGGCACAGGCACGCCGTGTATAAAGGACCACAGGTGGGCCGCGCACTGCCACACTACTCTCCCCGCAGGAAGAGAAGTGCTGCGGCGGAAAGTGTTACGAATTTCGACGACGACAAATTTGAAACACGAGACTCTCTCGTCGCGCCGCTGGAGCGCGTTGTGTCGGTACTTGAAAGCAAACCCCCGCAGGAACATCAACCTTCGCCCACCACCCGAGGAGAGGACCCTGGAAGGCAGATTGCGGGCGCATGGGTAATGGGTCCGGTGCCCGCTCTGTCAACGCCGGACCGTAACTACTGCAGTAACATAAATACCAAATCGTGCTCATTAATAACGAATGAGCATTCATGCTCCAGGATATGGCCGGAGTGCGCCCCCTCTCTCTCTCTGCGGGTGGTGCCGTCAGGGTCCGCAAAACTAGTCAACTTTTATCTTTATCGCTCCCCCCACCTTTGGGGCGGCTGCCGCCGGCCACCATTGTTCGGTCGCGGTCCGTTACCCGAGCTCCCGCGGCGCGCTCTCGTGGGCCGTTGCAACGCGGGAAAAAGGACACTCCCCGGGCACACGGGCAGACGGTCGACGCGGTCCCTACTCTCGATGGTACGGTGGCTTCGATGAAGGTCCTTCGGCAATAGATTAGGCAAATAAACTTCTGTTCCACCTCAACTAGGCAGCCAAGCGAGCAAAGATTTGTCGTGAAGAGTGGTGTCCTGTGGCGCGGCGGGCGGAGGACAAGCGCGCGAAAGTCGGTTCGACCGGTTTTAGCGCTTCTGCTCGCCGCGACGGCGGGCTTCCCGATTCCGTTAATTTCTGCCATCGGTCACACCCTGGTCGCATCATCATCGCGCACACTGCTGCTCTCCCATTCGAAATGAAGTCCTTCCGTCGTCCATCGGAGTGGCGGAAGAAAATTCATTCGACGGACCATAATAATCTGGCCCGCAGACGACGACAGCCGCCGCCGGCGTGGGGCGGCTGGCAGCAGTAAATTATATTTTCATGGCGCTCGGGAGCAAGAAATATGTTTTATGACACATGTTACCCGTTCAATGAATAATAAAACGGACGTTTCTCGTTTATTGCGCGTCCTGGTCAAAAGGGACGGGCCGGCCAACCCAGCCGGCTGATGATGCTTCCTCACATGTCCTGTAGTGGTTGTCGGCGACGAGAGGACGTGCCCGGATGGCGTATCGTGCGTATCATGTCTCCGGTTTCAACACCACATCACGATAACAGCGAAAGCGAAAGAGGTCTAACCTCGGTCGATGGATGCCACTGGTGATATCGCTGGTTATCATCAATCGGGATTCTGGTTCTCTGCTTGGCTCGAGGAGATATCCTCCAGCCGCGTTGAGGGCAAAATGTTTTTGGCGTGCCAACTTAGTTGATTTTGTTACTCCAAACACACAAGACTTGATGTGAAATTTAACGTTCTAGAAATTTCAAAAGTGCTTAGGAGCTCTTTGAAGATTACTGTTAGGGCGAACACGCGCATTCAGAATACGTTCAAATTCTTTGATTAGCTCATATAATTATTCACGAACACAGAAAGCTTTTAATCAAGTGAATTGATCGCAGTTTTAAAAAAATGACTGCCCTTTTGAACTGTCAATCTCGGGGAAGCTCCCGACATCATGTCGCTGTCGGTTGGATCTTGGTTGTCTTGGTAACCCAAAATTTAAATGACATACTGTTTTGGATCGATTCCCGGATTACCGATAATCGTAATAAACTACTTTTTTCTCAATTACTTAACCAAACAATGCACCACGCGGGCAGAGACCACCGTCTCACGGAGGAAAATCCGACTTAATCCGTGCCGCGCGGTGGGTGGTGGAAAATATGAGCTGAAAATGTCCTCCGCGAACAACGAAATGTCAATTAAAGCGCAAGTTTGGCGGTGGTGGACCCACCGTAGACAATTATTTGCTCCGTTGGGTGCCTGGCGCGAAAATGACAACCTCCCGGCAAGCCCAGCCAACCCAGGCCAGCCCTGCTCAAACGCCCAGTTTTTGGAAGGGACGCGAAAAGCGAAAACTAAGACCCGGCCCGGAGCTCTCTCGTGCGCTGGTTGGATTAATTTTCATCCCTTTTATCCTTTGCTCGATTTAAATAATCATTCTCCTCGTCGTCGTCGTCGTCGTCGTCGGCCGGGCACCGTCGTCGTCGTCGGGCTTTATCCTTCGAGCCGGAGAGAAGAAGAAGATTGTCATAATTCGTAAGGTCGGCCGCCCCCAAAAACACGACAACTGTATTTACGCTTTGTCCATTAAATCCCCGGCCATAATCTCGCCTGCCACCGTAGGAATCCTTTTTCGGTGGCCATTTCCAAAAAGGCGGCAACAGCGTCGTGAGGCGGCACCGAAGGAGGGCAGTTCCCAAATGAGAATAGGGAGCTTTTCCGACAGTAGCCCGAGAGAGTGAGCCGCGCTGTGACAAGCGCCCTGATAGGATTTTGATTTTTCCACGAAAAGAACCAACGCGGCCCAACCCAGCCCGATCGATGACGGCGGGCGGCGACGGGAGGACGGAGGCGTGTAAGCTGTTGAACGGCGGCGCTTCCGGTGACGCGCGGGGTACGGGTTTGTGACAAGTCAAACTAATAAACAGATGCTGATGCAATAAATTTTATTTGGTACGGTCGCGCTGCTGAGACGGTCGCTTTCTTCGGCCGCGCTTTCTTGCTCTCCGGGAAGGTTTTCCGGGCAGCGAGAGGCCCAACGGCGGCACTTGATGGTATATTTATCGAGCCCCCGAGAATCGGATCTCCGTTCGGTGACAGAGGGCCCAGCGCCTGCCACTCCCTTCCGGTGAGCGGTCTTTTTGTGCTGCATCAGTCCATAGATTTCGTATTAAATTGCGAAAGAGAGGAGCTGGGTTTTGGTGGACACGAGACCAAAGGACGACTCACTGGAAAAGAAGGAACTGATTTGGAACTTGTGATTGGGAAATTCTGTGTAACACTGTCGATTAAAATACTTCGAACCGCGACTCCGCAGCTCCGACGCACCAAAACATGTCGCGACTGGTGCGCGAAATAATAGAAATGATGAAATATTGATTTAGCTCTGTCTCTCCAGCCAGATCCCGACCTTCTGATTCCTCGGTGTCTTTGAAGTGATTCTCTTCGGTCAGCCAACTACATTTCCTGGTAGACAATCATTCTCTGAATGTTAAACATTCGTTTTTGTTGACCAAAATGTGGCTCAGAATAGCAGCAGCAGCAGCTGCAGACTAATGGTGGTCCTTGAAAAGCGTGTTCTCTACGCCGGCCCCGGATACTAAAGAAAATGGGTCTACCGGAAGTATTCACCTACCACCGCACCTCGCCTTTGGATTGGATACTCACCCGCCCATCGTCCACCTTTTCTCGATTCCCGAGCTCTGCTGACCGGCTGACCTTTTCACGATGCGAGCGTCTTCACGAACTAGAACTTTCTTATTCTCGACCACCGGAAACCGGCCGCGGGTCCAATTCTTCTGAGAGAGAGAGGCATAGACCCCCCCTTATAAACCGGCCGACGGTGCGGAAAACCCCATGGTCCGGTGTGTGTGTTGAGTGTGTGCCGGTGGGTCGTCCATTTTTACCGTCCTGTTTATGGAAAACCGTTTCGGGGCGAATATGCTGACCGACCGAAATAGCGGCACGGACCGGTCCGCGACACGTGAATGTCTTGTGGCTCTTAGAATGAAATTGATTTCGCTTTCCTCCGACGGCGATACATGTGACTGGACACGGCTCTAACCGATTTTATTCGATCAAGGACTGCAACCCAAGTCCCAAGTTCCAAGTTCTGGCTAAACATTTGAAGAAGTTGGACCGCAATTTGACAAACTCTCTTGACCCCCAATGCGCATTAACGGAACGGCGCATTCTGAACGATTTCTGGGAAAGAAATTTCTCCGCACGGTTGAGATAGCCGCGCCTTTGCCGCGAGTGATTGAACCACCATTTAGGCAATCACATCAATCTGTTGATGGTGTAATCAACCGGAAGAATCGGCGGTCGACGGCGGTTGAACTCCTCAAAACGCTGGCACTCCATAACCGAAAGCGTGAGTCTACTAGAGTCCAGGCCATCGTCGTTCATCAGCAAATCCTCCGTGCACTCGGTCGGGGTGCCGTTGGTAACCGCAACATTTACTCTGCTGACGACGGATGTTAACCCGTAATAAGCAAAACCCGCCGTCACGTCACGTCAGTTTATTGCCATCGATTGGAAGCAAAACCAAAACAAAGGAAGCGCGATTTCCACGAACATTTCCCTCCACGTGGGTGCGTCACATGATGAAATGTTGCTGGAACAAGTCTTCCTTCAGTGTAGTTAATTTTTGATCTCCGGGAATCGAACTCGCGTTCGTTCGGTTGCCATCGCTGAGGTAAAGCCTTCCACTTAAACCGGCTGTAGTCACGGATGGACCCAGCGCAGACCGGCCTAGGTACAGGAGTCGCGCGGAAGGAAGAAACCGAAAGTATTACCGCGATGGAAATCGGTAGTTTGTGGTTTGGCGCAAAAACTTGGTTGCCCCACCGTCGTCGTCGGCGGTCCCCGGATCTCTGCTGCTGCTGATGCTAAGTACGCGAGACCGCCGACCGGGTTACACGGCTCTTTCTTGATGGGTGGTTGCAGTAAAACAGGGCATAAAATGAAGAAGTCACCCGGACAAGACCCGCTGTCGCTCTCTCTCTCTGTCTCGGCGGCCCTGTCTGGCCCAAGGCGCCCAGATCGCGACCAGACGCGCGAGAAGCAAAACACATAAAAGCTTTTCGGGAAGAAGTTTTAATGCACTCTCGGATCAACCGATACTCCCTGGCCGAGTGGCCGTGGCCGTGCTGTTTCTGGGTGGCACGTTACAGCCTTGCATCGCGGACGATGAAGATGTTTGCTACGGCGCACCCACGGCGGTCCCTCTACATGTCGCCCTTCGCGCCCAGTGGCTCGTGCATTCCGATGCATTTCGTATCGAGGGCGCTCGTAGGGCACGAAAGCTCGTTCCCCGGTTTTTTTCTTCTACTCCTTCTTCTTTCCCGCAGCATAATCGTCGTCGATGATGCGTTGTGGTGCGGTGGTGGTGTGTCATCTCGCGGTTCGGGGCGCGATATCGTGGCCGGCGGCCGGCGCGAGACCACACACGCAACACGCGGACGGACCCCAAACGACGGGTGCGATCTCTTCTGCCTGCCTATAAAAACCTGCCTTGGGTTACTTTACGCGTCTTTCTTTATTTTCTTGTTTCTTTTTGGTTGCGGCGGGGCTCCACAATCTTGAAAAGCGAGAGCTCCCCCGGGCGGGCGTTCGTTCGATATCTAACTTTTTACAGCTTTATGTTTGTTTTGTATATTTTTAACAAATTAGTGAGTGATATTCTTAATCAAAAATTGAAACGAGTTACTCACTTACGCACCACCATGTGCTTTTATTAACCTGTTACGATCTGCCCTTCAAAATGCCACCCATAATGCAGTGCCAACGGACGACGACATTGTGATTCGCATTCTGGTGTGGCCCACATGGAATTCCCCAGGACTGTACTGGACTCTGGCTGTCTGTGACTGATCGATAATCACGGCGCGGTGGCCCGGCATATATCAGCCCGCTGACGATTGACACAGGACCACCACGGAACCGCAAAACCGCACGCATAAAACCGACCGACCGACAGAGAGAGAGAGAGAGAGAGTCGCAACCCGAAATGTACCTTCCATCCTGCGGCATTTCAACACACTTTTTGCCGCGCGCTTTGCGATGTATGTTTTTGTCCACCGAACTACAGGGTGGTCCGCAGGGCGCACTAAACAAATTAGATTATCAATATACCACGGACACACACACACAGACGTCCCACAGGGGGAAGCCGTGCCGAGTGTGGTCGCGCTGGGACTTTGTTTGAAATTTGACCGCAAACGTCAAACGAGAGCGGCGGCTGTAATTAGTTGCAACTTTAAGGCCCCTTGTTGTCAACTTTGTGTGGGTACTTCCAGCCTGTGTGTTATTCACAGTTGCGGTTGCAAATGTGCACATTTTACAATAATATGTACTGCATGAATAGTTTCGCTCTAACGACATTCATTGACTACTTTTTGGTGGGGAAGCGCCGCCTGAGGTTCAATCGGAGGCTCGTAGGGATTAGCCTGTCGGGTAATACGAGACTAAGAAATCGCAGTCCACAGAGGGCAACGCCGGTAAGGGCACTTGCAAAGCTTCTGTTCACGATGCCGTGTTTTGTGGCTTTCGCAACCGTTCTTGGAACCGTAGTTTGTTAATTCTTCCCACTCAAGACCGGGAGTGGGACCTGTGAAGAAATTCCCCCGCAACTTAGTTGGCTCATTGGCAATGCAACGGCCCCGAAGATATTGACCAGTGTGTTGGGTGAGGTGTTGACCACCACCCCGTACACACAATGGTAATGGAATACTGATGAAGCGCTTGAAATGTGGCTCCTTTCTGGATGTCGAAACACTAACCAACAAACCAATACCTAAACTTGGTCCAAACCAGTGTCGTAACAAGGCAGCTTCTTTCCCACGTGCGGAACAGTTTGTGTCACATCGGTAGAGTGCCGAAGTAACCAGCAGCCACTCTCCTGTGGCTGTGCTGGGCTGTCTGTGCTCAGCTTAACGTCAAGTCAAAACCAGGCTTATGTTTCCGACCGACCGATCGAGTCACGTTCGGCTGGGGGCTTCGCACAAAAAACTAGAACTAAAGTCCACCAACACTCCACAGCGGGGCAAGGTGGTGTATGTGTGGCAAATCACGTTCGCTCGGTTGCAATACACGTGTGTGTGGTGAGAAAAAGGATTTTCCACACGCACACACAACACGCGCCCCGAGACATACGCAAATCAGCCGAGATACCAGGGCCCAAGCTGTTTGCCAAGATGACTGATCAAACGGGACACGACACACACAGCCTCCGACGCCGCCGCCGGTTCCCGGATTCGATCCGGATTCGATGTGTTTTTGCTGCCCGAGATCTCTTCGCGGCCCTTTCTCAGCGGCAGCCAGCCAGCCAAACCAAATAGTGGTGCCACATCTCATTTTACGCTGATTTTGAATGGATTTTAATGAGAATGATGGTGTAGAGTAGCGAGCCACCGGTTAACGGTAGCGCGTCTCACGTAGAACCGATATTTCTTAGCGGGGCCATCCGGAGCCCGATGTTGCCCCGCGCAAAAGTTCATCGCCTTCATCGGCCGACACGTGTGTGAGAATGTTGGTTTTTCCGACCCACACCGGCATGTTTCTTTCTTTCTAAAACGATACGTTTTTTTCCTCTTTCTTCGCCAGGTATGATGCTGCTGCTGGACACACCTTCTGCAAGGGGAGATTGCCACCGAGTTACCGTCCGATTGGGAGAAGAAATTGCAGTGTGTTATGGTGTCTCTAAATTAACCTTTCACTTTTACACTCTACATTTTACTGGCATTTTCAAAACCATTCCCAACACACCTCGAGGCGCACGCGATCCGTTTGTTGTGTACATTTTGTGCTACCTTGAAAACACAATCCATCACTCCGGATCCTCCGTCGGAGAACACTTTCCCTTCTCTTTTTTTTACCGTTGCATTTGCTTCGTGAAGGTAAAATAAATGAGATGCCATTTTTCCGAGTGTCCGAGGATAAGGTGTCCTGGGGCATAAAAAAAGTCCCGTGTGTCCCGCTCCACGCTTAAAATCAATGCAATGTCTGCCGTTGAGGGCCCCGGCATTTACATATGCACACTTAACCATCGTGTCCCCGTCGTCTCGTTTTTTTCGGGGAAGATTGGGCCACAAAACTGGTGAGGAGGAGGGTGATCAGAAAAGGGAGCACTCTGTGAAAGCTTCTTAATAAAAACCTTACGATGTAAAGATGGCCCTCGAAATGGAAATCCTATTATCCGGCCCTCACCTTTCGGGGAGGGGGCCGTGTCAACCTCCCGAGTTCAGCAAGAGGATACCTGCCGTGTCCGGACGGGTACCTTATTCGGGGGAATGGGCGCTATGAGGTGGGATTTGTGATCATCATCATTTTTTGCTTCCAAGCTTCATAGTTTTCCGGCGTTCTTCCGCCTTCCGATGGGGGCGCCCGCTTGCCGGATTATGCACGATGAAAGACATCGAATAAATTTGATTTCCTTCGTCGATAAATTTTCTATCAATACACCGCCACCTCTTGATCGGAGACGACCTCACGGCTCTCACGTGTGCCCTTCAGTATGCTTAGCTGGGTACTCTCAGCTGAAGGGTTACACTTTCGCATCCAACGAGCAAATCTATACGCTGCAAAAACCAGGCACAACATAATTCCACGTCGTAAAATAATAATAATCAAAATGGCGCCTTCCTACTTGACGCAACAACACGGCCAACAAATCCAAGGACTTGAATTAGTTTAGCATAACTGTAGAATGGGGGTAAAAATGTGCTGAAGATTGTGATTTCACACCACTTAACTAATGAAAACCCGAAGCCTACGGGCTGTGTGGACTCACACCAACATCAACAGGGTAAAGGCCCAGGGTAGGCCGGTGTGCCACTCACCCAAAACGGGCTGCTCATTAGCCAGCCCGTGGGGTGTAAATTAACTAAATCAATTTGATTAAATGGCCACTCCGATCTGCTAAATCATAGCTCTATCGCGCTCGTCCGAAGAATGGTCCGTCAAGAACATCCGCTTCCGTCCGCACTGCGGGAAATGATCCAAACGGTTTTAAGAAGCACTTCTGAGGTCCACCAAACGCAAGCCCAAAGGTGCTCCTCTTTAGCGGTCGACCCAACTTCTCGGCCGTCGCTCGGATCCGATCGGTTACTACTGGCCGCCGCCTTGATTGAAGGTTGCACAATCATGCCTTGTTGCGTAACGAGGTGGCAACGCGTGTGGCCCAGGAACTCTCCTCCACGCACACCGGAAATGCTGCAAATGACATAGGGTTTTCGTGGCGGTAGTATACTGAGCCCTAGACAATCCACCGTCGTCGGACTACGTTTACTGCGCATTCAGCATCCGACAATGACCAACCGACCGGCTGGCCACAAGTTTTCCACAAACGGCAAACACTTGTTACGTTGAGGGCAGCCTTCTAGGGGTCCGTCCACCCGGATTTCGGGCAAGAGCCCCCATGATGTACGGGTTTCATGTTTCGTGAGAAAAGGCAGGAAGCGTCTAAGCGCGCAGATGGTCGGTCCTTGGCGCGCACCCGTTGGGCGCTCTAAACAAGATACCACCAGCGGCCTATCAGTGCCCCTCACAGCAGCAGGACCCGAGAAACAATGTTTGATTGGTTAATTAATAGCCATCATCGATTGGCACATCCCCGGACGGCAGCAGCATGTGTTGCCAGCAGAGCCCTCAGACCAAGGCGTGAATGGTGCCCAGCAGGAAACCGAGCCCCAGCGAGAGAGAGGAAGCATAAGATTTTATCGTAAAACAGCTGCGCAGCCTCGGACTCTCGGTCATGTTACTGGATATTTAACGATACTTCTACAATTACATAGCACCGCACAGCTCCTGCCGGGGCCGAGTCCGTGTGGCGTAGGGACATGATCCAATCATCGATTACGATAAATTTATTAGGCGACTTCGGTGACTCGGCCGAGCGAACGTCCGGCAGATTCCCCCCGGATATGGCCCCAGGATGGGAACAAAAGTTGGTCCATCGCTCATGTATCTCCCAGGTCTTTCGGTTTTTATGTTTGCGTCACCGGCTGCCCTTCCTGTAGCCGTTGGTGGTGGTGGTGCGGCCCCCCTCCCCCTTGGAAAGTGTCCAGTGTACCAGTTCGAGAAACTCCTATTTCTATTTTAATTAATTCTCTTTAATTTAATTCTTCGATCCCCTTCGATCTCAGCCAACCGCTCAGCGTGGCTGGCGCTCCTCCCCGAGGCTACGAGGTTTCGTTATAAAATTTTATTTCCAATCGATAATTTCTCTTTCGCCAGTTTTATGGTTCTATTTTGTGTCCGCGTGTTGTTGTGCCAAGATTCTCAGCCCTGGTGTTCGCCCAGGAGCAGAGCCCAGGCCCGGTTGCCTGCGGGCTTTGTTGGTGGGTCTTTCTTTCTCAGCACGGGGGAAACACGGGGATAATGTCACCGGCAGAGATTGATGAGATAATGAGCTGGCTGCTGGCTGGCCCAGCGCGCTACCCCAACATGTGATTCGGTGATTTGAATATCTCCGGGACACCCAGCCCCGGTTCTGTGCCTGTCTGCTAGTGACTCCGCGTTCACGACGGTCCACCGCAAGGTGATAGCAGTTAATTAATGGCCCTGCAGCGGCTACTACTACCGGGTGGTGGTGGTTCACCCGAACCGAAGTACCAGCCAGAGCCAGAGTTTGATTCGTGAGATTCGTTTGATGATACTGCGACTTTGACGTTTGATAAGCACACAACACCCAACTCTATTGGGCCTCCGGGGCCGATGTAACGTTACACTTTTGCCGATGGCTTCTCGTCGTTTCGGGATGTAATCACGCAATAATGGCGCACGCGTGTGTGTGTATTGGATTTCGGATTCGTGCAGGAAACTATTTCCAATTACGTCTCGATAGCTGGTTGACCACGACGCTGTGTTGTGCATGGATCGGATCAACTCGATTTCTACGAAAAGCACTAAACAGCGACAAAATCTATGCGACTCGTTATTTGGTATCGTAGTTTTGACATTGGCCGCCCAACTTTACTTTCATCCGTCCAGACTCTCGCTCGCTGGATGTTGTGTTTTTATGCCGCGTGCTACAAAAGATTCTTTTCGAAGGTTTACAAACAAACAAAGGCCTCGATCCCGATTTTTTTGGGACCCCTTTGGGATTGGGCTTTTTTTTGTTTTATCTCCACATAATTCTATGTTGGTTCTGTGCTCCGCAGCGTGTGCCTATCTTCGAGTAGCTCGTTAGGATGGGAATAGCATAAACTAAGTAAGAAATCAAACACGCTTCCCCTGACCCCGGTCGTGGTTGGGATTAGGCTCTTTTTTTGCTGTCCCGAGTGATGTTTCTGAGTGAGGTATTTCATTAAAAAAGTTTGCAGCGCGCTCTATGGTCACCTGTTCGCCTTGAAAACCGATCCGATTGACATCTTAATCGCGGAGGGTTTGTTGTTTGAAGAATTTTAGATCGACACCGATTGCAGGGAAATGGATGGCTTGAATATTGATTTTATTGATGGTAAATTTACAACCAGCAAGGAAAGATATTTAATCTGTGCCATGAAATGGGGTCAGAGCAGTAATAAAATAAGCAGTGAAGCTCAAACCAATATTATGCTCAAAATATCGGATGAATTTTGAACCCTTTCTGGAACTTTATTGAGCAAAGTGGCTCAACTCTCCAAATGCATCGATCACGATCCTTTGAACCGGCGGACTGCGCCGGCTGAGGTAAAAGCTTAACCTACACGGCCCGGCCCAGATAACACCTTGGCCGCCGGCGAAAACCCTTTCTGTTGGACGGTAATCTCTTCGATTTGAATGTTTTTATTTCGGCTGATTTCCGTCGTCTCGGCCAGCAACCATCCACCAATTCACATTGTGTCGTGTTCACAATGCTCAGTTGCGCTCCGAAGGAAGGTGTTTGCTGTGCACGGGCCCGGAACGAATCCCTCAAGCAACACGCACCGTCGTCGTACGGTTCCTTTCCGTCGTTGTTTCTTCGGTTACATGTTTCGCTTCGTCCGAAAAAGAGCGCGGCTTATCTATTTTTCCACGCATTCGGTTCCACGCCGCCATCTCCGGAGGTCCAGGTCGGTGATGGGACCCATAAGAGGAGCTTTCGGTCACGAGCTAAGAGAGCGCGTTGGTCCACCGTTGCCGGGCGGAGGACTTATTTATGGTTAATTTGGTAAGAATGAATGTCAATTCGTGGCGCGCACGGCGGGGACGGACTAGGGACGGACACGGACGGGATCCACCAGCGCTAATGGAACGGGGCGAACGAAAGAACGGAAGAACGGATGATGATTGTCTTAAGGAAAACGCAAGATGTCCGGGAAGGCAAGGAGCGCGCGCGGATCGAACTGGCCCGGCCGGCCCGGGGCGTACTTCGTGCCGAAGCAGACATTTTAATTTCGGTCAAAACAAGACAAGACACAAACCGGAGAGAAATCATCAAAAAAAACCCTCGAAAACAACGGCGCGGCGCGCTGATCCGATATATTTCTTGACATGTAAATTTTCGATTTCCCTCCACGCACAACGCAGGGACGCGGGGACCACAGAGTGAACTGAAAATGCCAGACCGGACGGCTAAATCAGACAAGCCTCCGAGCAAAAAGAATACGAGTCGAGAACGAATGGGCTAAGTGGGTTGAAATGTGAAGTGGCATATTTGATTCCAATTCATTTTTTGGTCCGGATCGACTTTATTTACATCGTTGACTTGAGAATGCTTCTAAAGCGCTACGAACATATCTCATTAGATATTGTTTTCTATCTTTTAACAAACAGCTTAACCAACACAACACGCCCTGTGTATTCTTTTGGGACTCTACACCCTCCATCATTGAGCTCTTTTGACAATCGATATTTTTGTTCGGTATCATCACTGGTATTGATTTTTTAGAATGCAACCTGACCTTCTGGGGATGGTCTCCCTAAGTGCGGACGCAATATAGACTCCTGTTCTTTCAACTGCATAACTCTATTATTCAATGGCACCTGAATCATGTCTGGTACAGTGTTTTGTCTCCTACAAAGTTTTTCTGCTTGGTTCTGGACAAGACAAGAGTCCAAATTGTTGGATGAGTGCCAATAATGTTTGCCAACCGACGAAAATGAACAGGAAGCTCGGGTGAAGTATTGAAAATGTTAGAACTAAAGGATGGGAGCCCTACAAAGGGCCCAGTGTCTACCGGACTCACTACGACTCAAACCACGTAGCACAGCAGAGAAACGCCCGAAACGCCGGACTCCGGAATCGGCACCGGGAACAGCATTGTTCAACTGATTGAAAGAAGATTAAATATTACTCTAGTTGTTGTTGTTGTTGTTTTTGGTAGACCAGAATTGGGCGGCCGCTCGACCGCTGAGAACGGTGCTGGTGGGGAGAGCGTCCCTCGCGCGGGAGGATTAATTTTAGGCCAACCGGAGCACACCGGGGATTGTGTGGCGCGCTCGATTGGTTCGGTTCGCCGCCTTCTTGCAGAGAGAGAGTGTCAGAAAGGAGTTCTCTACGCTGTGGCCCGTGGGGGGCACGGAGGCGGACTGCTGATAAGTGAGCACAGGCATTTAAGCGGATTTGCTTCGGCTTCGGCCCGCGAAAGGTGCGTAATTCCTTGTACCACCGCGTGTTCCGTGTTGATTTTTGGCCGTCCTCCGCGGGTCAGGACGCGGTCCGTCGACCGTGTGAATGTCAACGTCCATGTCAAGCGGGTGTGTTGTGGCAGCTTTTTTCTCTTCTACGGAGGTGTCAAGGTTTTAGACAGCGAACATCAGAGTGTCGCACCTGCCATGGAACGGCCGGCCGAACGAGTTTCACTTGACTCTCTCTTTGGGTTCGGGTCTAGAAAGGTCGACGCTCGGCGTAGCGGGTCTTTTGGTCCTTTTCAATTATGCGAACTTTCAAATTAGTGTGCATGCGCGCGTGTGTGTGTCCCGGACCCTTTTCGCCATTAACCATTATAAATTATCGATTAATTTTAAATTATATTCAAATCCGGTTTGCTGACACCCCGTTTTCTCGGGCGGCCGACGGCTTTAGTAGTTTCTTGGCAGAAGAGGCCCACAGCAGGCTGTTCGCGTGTCGAAAAAGGAACGCGCGGGACGGGCGGGACGGGCGGCCCTCTGTGACCCACGGATCTCCGGAGTTTATTAATATTCTTCCGGCAGAGGCGGTGGCGGCACCGGCAACGAGCAGATAGATTACCGAGGCCCGCGAAGTGACGCGTGAGAATCTTCCAAAAATAAGTTACTCAACACACCACCCGCGCTCGCCCTCGGGGCGGGCGGGTGGTTGCGCTCGTCCCGTCCACGACGCCCATTGCTCCGCTGGCACCGGAAAACCCGAAACTTGGTGGCGGCAATTAGTTCGCAAAACTGTGTTCTTCTCCTCTCCTCGAACAACAACTCCGGGCGGAGTGGCACAAAATGGCCTCGCGCGGGTCGATGGAAATTAAATTTCCCTTCCCAAGATGGATGGGCTTCATCCCGGGCGTGGGGTGGATTGACCAAGTCCCCAACAAGGAACATAGAACATCGAGAGGTTCGCATCGCACGGAACCTGATTTAGCAGAGACGATGGAACACTTGGCCCCAAGGCGGAAAAAGGACACACAGTCTTTCCGCGAGGTAAACGGGGTTGCGTTTTTGATTCGATTACAGCCGACAGTTCCGTCGCCGTGCGTTAAGGCGATTCAATAAAGGTGGTGCGTGTAATGCGCAATGCTCTGAAATGTCCTTGAAATTGGATGGTATAGTTTGGGAAATCGCAAGTTCGCTTTCATGCCTCGAAAAGTACCTTTATTTGAGGTCTTCAAAATATTATTTAAGAATCATAATCCTCTCTAGATCCTAAATTCCTACTGCTCAGGCAGTTTTGCGAGGAAAAACCAATCGGTCAATCGTTAGCTTCAAACGGTCCAGTTGTTGACAGTAAATTTCTGAACTTGGTGTTTGGCCATACGGGAGCAACTCATAATAAATAATACCTTTCACATCCCACCAAACACACAGTAGAAACTTTCTTGCATTTAGCCTGTTCGTATGTGATCCATTTATCATCTTCAATTGTTCATTTAATAAACTTTTGTCAGTTTTTTTGCTTTTCATGCATTTCATCGAAGTTTGATCCGAGTCACTTTCAACGTTTGACGTTTGACCTCATTTGTGTATCATTTTTACGCTTCTTTTCGTTAGTTCGGCTTCGGATCAGGTTTTCAAAACCGCACACTAAGACATTGTCTAAGACCTCAAGTAGTTTGTGATTTCTTCTTTTCCGGTCTCAGCCCGGTTCACGGGCGAAGTATTAAAACATTTATCGGAATGGATTTTCTGGCCCCACCCCGGGAGATAGACACCATATAGATATAAGAGCGTGTTTGAGTTCACCGTCGCCCCATCGTCGAGATGATTGTGACCATCGCCGGCCATGTGGGGCCAGCGAGACTGGACCGAGTGCTTCCCCCTAGGCTTCAGTTGCGTTCTGCTCCTTTTCCGCTACGGTGCTCTCCGGTCCCTTCGAAGGTACCTCGTCGTGTGGCCGAGCACCACCCGATTATCAAGATGTCAACGGCCAATGATGGGTACACCCAGGGCACCCAAGTCCGCAGGCTTCTGGTCCCTCGGTCTGCGCGAGCGAGGAGGTTTTGGTGGACACAGCAGCTGTCACCCGGGCCGAGCGTTGCCTATATCGATAAGCTTGTTTTACGCTTTCTTTTCCTTCTCTTGCGCGCGCGCCCTCTATCTCATTTCCGTTCCGGCCCCGGAAACCCCGTGGGAGACACGCACGTGAAGAACCGCGTTTCTTTTCCAGCCGTTTGTGTTTCTTCTAGTTTCTGAAGTTAGGTTAGGATGGGGCTCAGGCGAGACCCGGTCACCAGACAGGGCCGCCAGTCCGGGGCGGGTTCGTCGCTGGGAGACTTAACGACCTGTTTCATTGAGTCATTAATATGTTTCATCCAATTTACGTCGAATCATCACAGCGGCGGCATCGGTGGCGGCGGCGGCGGCGGCGGCGGCGGCGGCGGCGGCGGCGAGGCTTCGATCGGTGAAAGAACCGTTTTTGCTGTTTTTGCCTTTGCCACACAGGGCCCCCCGAGTGAAACCTTAAGCGGCACTGCGTTAGGTGGTGATTTTCCGGACCTAGCCCTGTCCCGTGTGTGTCGCTAGCACCTCACATGCGTGTGTGTTGCTCCTCGGGCCGGCTTTACAATGTGTGTGTCAATGTTTGTTTTGGTTTGTGGACGAACCGAGACACACCACACCCGGGCTGCGGGTGTTTGGGACTTTGGGACAGAGAGAGAAAGAGAGAGATTACGGAAAAAGTCAATTTTTCATCAACCACTACAGCCGGTGAACGCGCGGTTGGCAGTATGCCATCGACGACCATCACCGCCACCGCCGTCCGTCCGTCCGTCAAGGCGTACTGCTGTTGTGAAGCATAACTGACGTTTGACCTCGACATCGGATCGGGGGCGGCGGCGGCTCGGTGTGATTTGCTGACACGTTACGGGGCCAGCTCTCACGGTCACCACCCCCGGAGTGTCACTTCTTCTTCGACGTGGCGCTAAAAGCGTAAAAATCGATCCGAGGCCGGCACACGAATGCTTTCTAAACCGCATTACCACCGGACGGAGGGAATGTCCTGACGGTGTCACCAGGGGAAAATTGATTGCGTAACGCTTCCGAAGTAATTCGAACATGTTTGACATTTTACAATAAGTTCGATGTTGGTTTTTCCCATTTTATGTTAATGCTAGCTAGTAGAGTCCTTTAAAGTTTTTCCTATTTTTTTAGATTTAAAGGACACGGTTGAAAGTTAAACGAAAAGTTCAACGAACCTTGTTGCGAACGACTGGTGTACGGGTGTAGCTCTTTTGTTGAATTTAACGTTTTAAATTGGTTGACAGGGCCCCAAAAAAACACTCAAATAAATCCCCGAAGCGTAGTTTAAAAAACCCATTCGTGGAGCATAACGAAAAAAAAAAACATTTATGTTTATGTTGAAAGCCGCGCGCACACCGTCCAAGAGGAGCAGCAAATCCACGACGCTCGCGCACGGCCGGATATGATGATGGGTTTTCGTTCCTCGGCAAAAGGCGTGGTCCGGGGAAGAGAACTGGTGTCTTCCTCGATTTTGATCCCTCCGCCGGTTGTTGGCCGAGAGGCATCGGGATCCGGGGGGCATCGGGCATATCAGGCATAATTCAGTGCTCGGTCGGCCGGCCCTGCGGTGCTCTAGGATCCACCCGGAAGGGAGGCGGCCGGATGTTTTTTTAGTAGGGCCGAGCCACCACCACTTTTGGGGCGAGGCGAAAAAAAGGATCCTCGGCCATGACAGGAGACAATGCTAAATAACTTGATAAATAAATAATATTGACAAAGGACGACGCGTCCGGAAGCGCCCGGCTGGCCCGAAACCGACCGGTGGCGGCGGCGGCAGCGGCGGCGCAACAGTGCCAAACCGTGTCGGGCAGGCCGCGGCCAAAATTGACAGAACCCAGGGTAGCAGGGAGGGCTCAGGACCGGAAATGGGTCACCGGGCGCTCCCGTGCGCAAGGAAGGACGAAAAAAGGGAACTGTGACTACACGCTGATGATGTCAGGCCGGGGGGGGGGCGCCCGGTTAGTAGAAGCCGCCGCAACACACCGGGACGGGGCGCTAAATCTAATCAAACTCGGTCCTCCTTCGGTCCGGTCCTAAGACAAGGACGTACCGCACCGGAGCGACCTCCCGGAAGTGGGCACTTTGCCCGTATTCCTGTGAGGATTAGTGTGGCGACCGCACACTCTCCACGACACGCGACCCCCCCGCGCCAATCGATACGGAACCCCTCGTAATGGCGTATTAAACGCTGGAAAACGGTTGTCTCCAGAGGAGGCCCAGCCCTTCGTGTGTGGGTTCCAAGAAACGAGAGGGATATGTGGGGTCTCTCTCGGGGTGTTTGGTGGGGCAATCCAGTACCTTTTCAATCAGCCCCGGGCTGGCTCCGCACACCGCGGTCGGTAGCAGCTACACGAGTTGCGGCTTGCGGCGAAGAAGTTGATTACCGTTTGCTCGACTCTGGCCGATTATCTGTAGCGCGCGGAGGGCTGGAGTTCTTGAGGAGAGCACCACAGGACGTCCAACGGCAGTAGATTGTCTTCCATTGATAAACGGTCGTCCGCACTCTAGGCTGGCGGCACATACCCCCCGCCAGTGCTCCAGTTCTGCAATCGGCTCGAGATCTGCTCTCGAGTGAGGTCTTCGCAGCCGCCATCGTCGTCATCGTCGTCGTCGTCCGCGTGGTGCAGAGAGACCGTAAAAGACCGCCAAGAGCTGTTCGGCAGAAAATTATTAAATGTATCTCCTCTAGTACCGGCGTGTCGCCGAGGGGCACGGCCACCGCGGCCGCGGCTTTCGAGAGGCTCTACTTCTGTCAGACGGCCAGCCAGCGGCTAGGACCCAGATGCTGGAGTAAGATATAAAAGTGCCCATTCCACCCCGGTGGCGGCGTGACCGTGACGCGCGCGCGCCGCCGTCGCCGCCGCCCGGTCGGCAGGGAGGACCGAAAACAATAAAACTGATGCCACTCTCGACCGTTTTAGTAAAACAAACATATTCCCTCGAGTTATGCCTCTGCGCTCCGCCCGATTTAACCCGATCTCTCCGCACTCCGCGGGCCGGACGAAGAACCGGTCGCGCCGCGCGGATGGAGGGAACCGGGCAGGGCGGAGAAGCAGGCCGAAAGCCTCTTTAGCCTTTGTGTTCGCGTCTCGTGCTTCGCGGGGCCGCCGCTTCTTCGTCGACGGCGTGACTGGATGAAAACTGGAAATTGTATCATTTTTTAAGTTGATTCCATTTCTTCTTATGCCTCTTCTCTGGCGCGCCGGAGATGGAGGGAAGCCGCGGACCAAAAGGAAGAAGCACACATAAGTAGCTTTTCTTCCCGTGCGTCTTCGGGCCCCTTCCCTGCAGGTCGCTCCCGCCGATTGCAGGGTGATTTCAATATATACCGAGAAGAATCTCAGGAGTATTCTGAACGGACCAGACAAAAAAACAGTCATGGAACAATCATGGATCAGCAATCAGCGCGAGCGAGAGAAACGGTGTGGCCGAGGCCAAGGAGTTCCCGGTGGTGGGGTGGCTCGATTATTAGAGACTCCCTGACGGCTGCTCGGTACTTTTACGGCGCGATCCGAAATGGAAACTATGATTGATGTGCCATATCGGCACCACCACCACCACCCCGGAGTTCAGTTCCCCTAATGCAATAAAATGGATCCCCGAAATCAACGGATGGTTCGTTTTGGTCTTTTTCTCGGTGGCGAAGGAAGCGCAGGAGTTATGGAAAAATACTCGACCAACTTTACTTTGACCAACTTTGCATATCTGACATGGGATGGATGGACCCCCCGAGTCATGTAGAGAGGCCCCAAGATAGCAAGTTGGGCGTGTGCTGGAGGAGTCCTGAATCTCGGGTGAATTCTAGTAGGAAACCCGCGCCAATTGACCACCGGAAGTCCATCATTTCTTGGTGTGCTCTTCCTGGGTCGGCGTTAGATTGGTGATGAATCGAGCGCGCCGTGTAATCGCGAAATCCATAAATCATTGGCGATTCATCCATCCTGGGGGGCGCGCTCTACAACATGTGGCCCTTTTCATCCCTTCATTATTTGTAGCCACGAATTGGGCGCATTAATAGACACCATTAGAGAGCGGGCCAGATCAATCATAAGTAAATGAAGTCACTGTGTGTCACCTCTACTAGGTGCCACGCGGATGTTGATGATTTTCTGCCCCGTATCTCGTATCAACCGCACCCGGTGATCCTTTTCAGGTGGGCCCTCTCTCTCTCTGTCTGTATCACTGTCGCTGCACATTCGGGGCTTGTTACTCATATTTCATTAAATTTCATCGATTCCATCGAATCGAGCACGGGGCGCGCAAATACTGGACACGCCCCAGAAATGATTCATCGATCAATGTTCCTTTTCCCGTTAACGTGCGGCGGCAGCAGTGATATTAGATTACAGTTTACACATGTGGTCAACGGACAACGGAACTATATCAATCCATAGGCCGCGTGGCCCTCTGATGTTGACACCGGCCGATGGTCCGGGAGATAACACCGACCGGCGGACAGCCATTTTGACGGCTCCAATGAGGTCGGTTCCATCGGCTGGCTCTGTGACACCGTTAGGTGTCAATATTTTTGAGCCTCTTCCAGAGGGTAGTTGAAGCAAGAGAGGGCGACTGTCAATCACAGTCCGCCCGATCGTTGGAGCTGCTTGGTTGCGGGATTTATTAGGTTGTTACGAAAGTTGGTTTTCTTCTTAAATCGACACCCGATCGGTCATTCGATTGGCCGCAGAATAAACACACTTTCATTACTTGTTAACTTGTGGTATATTAATACGGCAAATACTGTCAGCAACCCGTATTAATGGGGGTACTTTAATTGTTTGGCTAGCTTCTATAATTTTTTCCAGCGTTTTAGAAATGATTCAGCCAAAATAAACAGAGCTTAAAGTGTCTAAACTAAAGTGAACTAAAATATTTCACGGTCATGGAATGAACTCGTGAACTGGTGAAAAGCTAAAGCATTTATAAAAATTAGCTTTTAGCTTAATAATAAAAACCTGACCCCTGAATGGCCACTGAAAACTGAAAATGGAAGTGTAAAACAACAGTATCCTTTTAGCAGCCATAAAACAGTTCATGGATCGGTTGCCATATGCATCACTTTTGAGGTCAGGTCGCCGCCATCTTCAGCCGCGGCAACAAACGATACGATAATTAAACAAAAATCGAAGCGCTTTGTAGCAGTTTTTTTTTCACTTTGCCGGACAAAATCTCGCTTGCGGTAGCTTGTAATACAAGGCGCTTAGAGGAGATACATGACTGTAAAGTTCGCCTCAGGCAGGGCCGCAGACACACATTCCAGCAGAACGATATCGAAGTGTCGAAGAATCTTGAAAGGAAAACCGTCCTCTCCTGTGAGAATGGGATGGTGACGCGCCCGCAGTTCTCTGCCCTCGGGGAAGGGGCGGGTTCCACAATTCCGGGCACGTTCCAACCCGGGTCGCACTTTAAGTGGAGCAGTTCCGGCAAACAAGTCACTTCCATCAGTTGCGGTTCCGGAGCTCAGGGTCCGGTCGCCGTCGCCCCAATGGGGGATGAGGACTGGGTTCGTTAAATTGAAACGACAGACTGTCGGACCGAACCGCACCAACATTTCCCGAACGTCGAGGGATCAAGTTCCGCCAAGGGCGGACGACACGGTGGTCGGGTGTGCCGCCCAAAAGGCGGCAACGGAAAACAAAAAATCAGCGAAACCTAAAATAATAATATCATTAACTGTGTGTTGGTTGGGTTGCTTGTGTGTGTGGGTAGTTTGTTGGTGCCACATCCGAATGCGGTCGCTCTCCTCGATTCCCATTATCTTTCCCGAAGGATCTCCGGTTTCCGGTTCGTTTGGTTCCGGGTTCCGGTTCCATCCACCAGCCAGCCAGCCGCGCAGACATCTCAAAGGCACGGAAGGCGATCACTTTGCTGCTTCATTTGCCGAAACCAGGGGATCCCGAGGTTCAAATCCCCCATCACCGAAGGAGGAGTAGCGGCGGTGGTGAGCCCCCTAGAGGAGGATTTTCAGGACGAAATCAGCTGCGCACAGATTTTTAACCAAACGCGGACCCCGAGTTCTCTGGTGCATCCGATGTAATTCCCTGGAAGCATTAGCTCTGGGTCGGACATTCCGGACTCGATTGAGTTCCCGGAAGCGTGATTTTATTTTACCCGTTTCGAAAAAGCTCTGGGCGTTTACCAATTAAAAACAGGTAATAAAACCCAAAGCCAGGATCTATAGGAGGTGTCCCTCGAGAGACTCGGAATGAACAGAGCGAATGTTGTAATCGTTGCATTTTTAAAAACCTCCACACGGCGGCCTATCGATGAATTTCGATAAAGTTCTATGAAACATCAACTTCCGCAGTGCTGCAGGCTCCGCTATCGACGGCGATCTTTTATTTAACACTCCGGTTACATGCCGGACATCCCGAGAGACTATCCTCCGATGCTACGCCGGTCACCTGTATCGGGGACACCTCGAAGTCCCTGGTGTGCCTTTGTGCGCACAGCACAGCGAGTTCCAGGATAATTAAGCCGTCCCGTTTGTGATGCTGTCAGAAGAGCCCGACTATGGGCTGTACACTAGAGTTTTATTTGAATTCCGAACCCCCGCCTGCGACTGAACATTACTAGCTCCACAGAGCTCCGTTTTGAGTCATTGTTTGTTCTGTTTATTAAAAATTTTTTTATTGCATCAATCACTGTTGCATTGTCCAGCCCACTCACAGAATTGGCATAGGGCTTTGAGATACTGCGAAAGCCCTAAACAAACAACAATCCTCGAGGACAATAAGAAGCAGTAGGAAGAAGAGTTCACGGTGGTCCTTATCATCGATTCCAAGAACCATCGCCTGGGCGACTTTCTGGGTCCGCTGTTGCTTCTTCCACGAAGTGCCAATATCCAGGAGCATCATCATCTGGATCGTGACAGGACGGCGTTTATACGAGCTTCAAGCGTTCGACTTTGATAGCATGGCTGGCCGTAAGTAAACTACGCTAAAGGGCTTTGGCGTACAGTTTACGCCTCGTTCTCACCAGTTACTGCGGTGTGTAGAGTTCTTCGGCTGTTCTTCATGACGTCACACCTTCCCAAGTGTTTCCGCAGCTCAGAAGTTCCCGCGCCAGGTTAGACGCCCGGATGCTGGTCAAGTGACTTCCCAAGTTATCGAAAACTTTCGTTTTTGAACTGCTGCCAAATTAAAAGCGACAAGCTCTCTAATGAAATTTAATTATTGTCCGCTAGAAGAACCTTCCTTGTCCAATCTTTGGGATGCGAACAGAAAAAACGTCATGTTGGTCACTACTGTGTGCGTGTGGCCATCGTCGTCAGTAATACAGAGGAACAGAGGCAGTAGCGCGGTGTAGAGGACAAAGTTTAAAGCAACCTCTTCGCCTCGGTCGCCTCTTCATTAGGGTGGACTTTGAAGCCATGGACATCCACCGAAAAAAGTGTGCGACCTCAAGAACTTTCCACTCTCTCTCTGTCGCTCGCTCAGGTTTCCAGGTCAAACCATGGCGTGCCCGGCGTCCGGAGCCGGGAGAAGAAAGTAAGTCTGTCGGTCTCGGTCGAAACTCCAACTCTCTGCTGAACTGCTGGCAGCGGCCGGCCGTGCGAAGAAGACGAACTTTTCCATATGCTCCCGGCGGCAAGGCGGCGTTGGTCGCGTTTTTGCTTTCACTTTATTATTTTCGATACGCAACTCCCAGAGGCGACGGGCGACACGACACGCTTTCCACGCGAGAGAGCTCCTTCGGGGGGCGGGCGGCGCTGTCACACAAGAAGCGGAGCAAGAAAAAAGAGGTTTCGTGTTCTCCAAGTCTTCACGTTCACGCGGCTATAACGCGCGAAACAATAGCCCGGGTTGCGAATTTTCCCGCGCTGCTGTTGTGGGGCGGGCACGGGCGCGAAGTAACAGACGCGAGCCCCAATCTGACGTTACATTTTACGAGCAATGCGCGGCAGAGGCAACGGCACGTGTGCGGTATGCAGCGCGCAATATCTTCACTGCAGCAAATAAGCCTGAACGGAAGTGGCCAAATAGCGCGCGCCCCCCGACATAAAAGTTATGATAAAAAGCCACATTTTTGCGCCGCCACACCTCATCGCGCACACAGCGTCAGGAAAGGGGTTGAAGAAGTACTTCTCGCCCACCGGTCCGTGCAGCCCCCACAACGTAGAGATCCTTCTCGTGGTCAGTTCAAGTTCATTGCTCGGTATCCTGTGAATACTAGCTCGCTCTCACATTGTCTCTCTCGTTCTATTATCCTTTCGCGGAGGACATCGTGCCTATCAGCGTTTCCAAGTTCCGTCGTTTTTGTTGTTGTTGTGGTGGGTTGTGCTCGGCGAACGGTTGAATTATTCATGTTCACCGATCCTAAACCATGGCCGTCGCTCGTCCGAAATTTTGGACACGCTTCCTTTAACCAGGCTTGCTGAGGGTCTCGCTGTTCGAAAAGGGGGGGAGGGTGTCCAAAAAAGCGCCGATCGACGCCGAATGGCAACTAAACAAAGCGGACCAACAGCATAAATACATTCAACAGCTCTACAGCAGCATTTGTAAATCAAGGTGCTGGTGGTGTGCGTGGGAGATGATGCCGGTCGTTAGACGAAGCGTAACGACAGAGAACGTGGGACACACGACGGGGCCTGTCAAAAGGTCAAACTCTTGGGATCGCGTGACTGTGCGGGGTTGTGTTGGATTGGATTGGGTGGTCGAGTGGCCGCCCAAGAAATGGTGCTGTGCCTTTTTCGGTTCTCGGTGTGTGTATCGGGCAACATCATCCTTCAGCCCCGGTGCCAAAATCCCGGCCTGGGTCGCAAAATGTCGTTGTCGCGCAACGGACCGTGAGAGTGTGGTAATTTTCTTTCCGCCCGCGCGGCAGCGGGCGCGCACCACTTCCGATCCTTCGATCCGTGACGCGCGTCGCCGGCCGCGTAGAATGGTCATTTCTCAGCAGCCTTCTTCTTGGACGGGGGAGGGGTAGGTTTGGCCACAGGACATTGATTTTGTTTGATTTTCATACGTCATTTGGCGGGAAGTGGAGCTCATTCCGGTGATGGAAGAACTCTCGCCGGGCCACGGGCATAAAACGGGGGTTATCCTAGTTTTTATCGTTCCGGCGGAGCGCGTATGCGAGATGCGGTGGTCATTAAAGGCGATCGGCGTCGTAAAGGTGTGTCGTCGTGGTGGTGGTGGTCCCTTTTCGGCGAGCTGTTAAATCACCATCAGCTCTCCGACACAGCGAACAAAGAGGTGTGTCATTGGAAAAGCTCTGGACCGGAATAAAAAGGAAGCCATTTTCGCGCTTTTCATCATCTCTCTGTCTCGCTGTGACAGCACCGGATTTCGATGTGGATTACACCGGGCGGAGGGACGTAAAAAATGGCACCGAAAAGCTGTGGGAAAATTCTTCCCCCAAGGATGGCTCCAAAATAACCGATTCGTCGGAATGTCGAGAGAGAGAGAGGGTCCGCTTGTTGGTCGCTCGCTCGCTCGGAAAGTTATTCGGGGGGTTTGTGTCCTGGAATGTTTTCGATGGAGCGAGCAGCACATTCGGGGAAATTATGGTCGACGCGCGGTTACCCGGTCCTGAGGTGAAGGATCTAAACTAAAGCTGTCGTCACCAGTGTTTCGTAGATCGGGAAAGTTAAATTTAAAATCGACACACTGTTCAACGTTGCTTGTGGCCGCACGCGCTCTGGCTTTACGGTGGTTAATGTTTTTGCAATGCTGCTTTTCCATCCCGCAATCCATCATGTTTTGGATAATTTAGCAAATGCGCACAACATATTTGCACGGCCACAAAATATGGGACGACGGACGTCCGGTCGCGATGCCATCAAACTCAATCGACAGCAAAGCGGAACGTGTTTGTTGAGTTTGAAGAATTAATTCCAAGAATTAAAAACCAACAACCGACCGACGAAAAGCTGAGGAGTCCTATCCCAACAGCCCAACTACTGTGCACCTGGACACGCTGCCTGCCGAATGATGACGGTTCTTGCGATCCAATCGAGCGGTTGATTGCTTTTTCACGCCTTTCAACGCGACCCGGGGCGTAGATTTTTCCTCCTCCATAACATTTCGTTATCGTCTCTCCACTAATTGTGAAGTTTGGCCCATTCCGGCACACGCTCGCTCTCCGTGGCGCTACTGAAGTGGAAGTGCCCTGTCACTGGGTCAAAGAGGGCGAAAATAAAAACGCCGAGACAGCAGCAGCCGGCTGACACGGCGACGTCGACGGTGGCGATCGGTTTTGGAGCAGCGCGACTGTGGAGAGGTTGATTAGCAATGGCCGTCGGTTTTCCAGGTTGATCGATTTTTTCGTTCGCTGCGTTCGGTTTCACTTTTTTCATTCCATTCCCCCGTTTGCCCCCAGACGTTGATTGGTTGGTCCCGGTCCGGTGTCGTGCGTCGTGGTTGGCATTTTGGCCGCCCATTCGTTTTCCTTTCTTCGGCCGAGGCGCACTTCTGCAAGCTTGTGAAATCCATTTTCGATAGAAAATCCCATTGAAAATGCTTCTTCCCTTACGAACAACGAAGGTCGTTCGAAGGGTAAAATAACAAACAAAACCCGCGAATCTGTTCGAATCGGTTCGTTGCCATTGGCGGATTCGAATGATGTTAGTTTTGATGTAAAAAGCCAAACAATTAAATGTTTATCTTTCTTTTATTTTCCTTTGCAGGTAATTGTCCAACCAACAAGAACTGACTCCGCGCGTAACAAGAAGCTTGTATGAAGGCGTCCGACCGGCGGCTACAGGTTTGAATGCGAATCGTCCCAGGATTCAGTCTCTAACCGTAGAAATATTGAGCAACTCTGGCACACAAGCGTGTACACACGGGGCACAGGTCGTTAATCGCGCCATAAACCGGCACACGGCGCATTTGCATTGCATTTGTTCCCGACGGCCCGGCTTTCGAGGAACCCGGAAAACCGGAAAACTTTTCGCTCCGTTAACACGGCGACAACGACGACGACGACGACGACGGTGATGAAAATGTTGCTGCGAGTGCTTACACTGCAACGACTGCAACGCGAACTCTTTTATTATGCCCATCTTACAAGACAGACGACGACCACCAGTAAGACCCGCAGTAAGTTCACTCCGGCGGGGGCCAAAAGGACGCAGCATCCTTTCACTTTCGCTCACTCACCACCGTCTTCTCCGGGCGAATCCTGCGCGCATCCTCCGGCAAAGGATGCCAGAATTCCTCGGCCGGGCACTCTCGGCCCAGCCAGTGTGTCGTCATCATCATCATTACCATAATGCACATGCACCTCCGCGTCGTGCCCGCCTGTACCGAAGGGCTTAGGACTTATTCAAATGAAGCCCGATAACAAACTGCGCCCTCGGACTTGGGGTGCTGCACCGAGACTCCGCGGCGTGGATGTGTGTGTGTGTGTGTCTACAAATGCCGGTGACCCGGAAAATGAAATAGATAACATTTTTCTGCGCACCATGTGAACCGCACAACGAACAACAACGGGGCCGTGCAAGATGTTTTCCCTGCGATTCCCGAGCAATAGCGAAGACGATCCTCCCAAGACGATGCTGTGCGGCATCCGGCACTGATACGCTCTTCCCGCACGTGTGTGTGTGTGTGCGAGTGTGTGACTGGATGCGATCATTCGTCTTTGCGTTTCATCTTTATGTTGCCGCACTTTCGCCACCGTGTGAAGGCCGGATTTTTTTTTGCGCTTTACTTCCAAGAGAAGTACTTTCCACTTTTTGCCTCGGCCACGATTTTAATATTCCTCTTTTGTTTTGCGGGATAACAACGTAGACACACACACGCACACACTCTGCACGATGATGATTGATAAAACAAGACGTGGGTCCATCAGCGCGCGCGATCGCATTCGCAAAGCTCTCCACACCGTGGCGCGCAGCATCGGCGACAACAATAACAATGCTGGAAAAATATCGTTCCGCAGCATAGAATGTCACATCGGGCTTCGTTTTTTTGCGTGTGTGTGTGTGTGTGTGTTATCCACGCGGGACCTGAGCGATGTTTTCCTGTTATTGTTACCACTTGAGTTCAACTGCCGCGGGCCCGCAGCACTTTTAGGATCGGAAGCGGATGGTTGATGCTTTTATGCTTTCCGCGGATGTGGCTAATGCTGCGATGTGCCACTGCTGTGGTGGGATTGTGTGTTCAAACCGTGTTTTCCAACAAGACCTCCCAAACTTTGAATTGATTTTCGATGGCAAAAAGTGGTCGATAGTAGAGTCAATGCTCCATTTTATTTATCGTTCAGCTAACTCCCTATTTGAAGCACACAGACCTCAAGCGAGCAACGTAAACCCTTACGCAGTGCACCCTCTGTCACAGGCAACTGATTGGTTCATTGCTAGAGCATGGCCGAGGCGTGATAAACCGTGCCTTAATCGCTCAATAGCGTCTTTGGTCAGCGTAGAAGAAGCTTAGCGAAGGCGAGCGACTTAAAACTGACCGCCTGAAGTTAGAAGCGAGCGCGCTGTCGCACAGTGTGAAGCACTGGCGTCGTCATCGCCGTCTTAATGGCCTTTTGTAGGTGCCAACTCAAACGTAAGACGATAAATTACCTCAATCCGCCCAAACAAGATTATGGGCACCGCCTCAGCCAGCTAAGCGCGCGTGGTCGAGCGATAAGCAAAGCCTTTTTTTTTTTTTTGCTGTTGTGTCATCCATTTCCTTCCCGTGTTTAGAGTGAGACCTTTTTCCACTTTAAAACAAAAGCTTTCGTTGAAACACTGGGCGGCGGTGGCCCTTCACTGTCCTTTCTTCTGCGAAGTGTGACCCCTAAGGGTGCTAAAACAATTTTCATTTGTTTGTTGTACTTGGGTGTGCTTGTTGTCGGGCCGCGATTGCTGGTGCTGCACAATTATGCTGGGTATTGTTTGTAATTGGTTTACAAAAAAACTGTAAATCTGTGGAACTCTTCTGCGCGACAAAAACCTCTTTCTTTTGAAAACTTTATCTGCTCGTAACCTTTTACGATCGATCATCTGCTCGGAAGGGTTGTTCAAATTTAGGCGACAATCAGGATGAGACCTTATCAGCCTGCAACACAAAGCGGCAAACGGGGAACAGCCTTCTGTAAAGTCCTGTAAATTATTTATCGAGCCGAACAAACTGTCCGTGAGATGTAAATGAAAGCAAATTGAAACGAAATTTAGAATGATGCAAGCAATAAAAATTCATATCTGATCAATTAAGGCCCCGCGGACGAGCGATAAAATGGTTGGAAACATATAGCTTTTTTTAAGGCAATTGATTATTGGAATGTTATTTGTCGCACAGAGTGAAATGGAGAGCATCAATTTCCACATGAAGTGTCATCGTTTCAGTGTGCAATGAAGTATGGAAAATGGCAAAAAATAGACGCGATCTAAATGGAAAAACCATTTTCTATCAAAATGGATTTAATTAACATTTAAAACCGGCGCCATGTCTTGTTCCGCGCCGATCGAAATGCACTTCAAACGGCCGGTGCCAGGATCTATTCGATGTTCTACGGTTGGTTCCTGTGCTGTAACCACCAACCTGCATGATGATTTTAGTTGTCGCACCCGTTTTTTTTATGGATACCGATAAATGTTCGCGCCGATTGGATGCCGACGATGTGGAAACTATGTTTGCTGTCTTTTTAATACCGATCTATGTAGGAACAGATCGATTATGAGCTCCAAAACCCACTACCTAGCGCAGTCAACATCGTTTTGGAAGCATGTCTCGCACTAATGAAAATGGGATTGTTTTTTTTTGCGGCTGAATTCGGTTCACTCAAAAAATCCTCAAAACTCATTCGAAATAATGGTGACAAACGGATCATCGTGGCGAGAGGTATGCCGAACGCGTGACAAATGGCGTGTTTTTAAGCTTAGGCTCGCATATCTTTAACGAGAAACGATCTTTAATTTGGCGGCGGTCCAAGCGCCGCGCAGAGGGGGCTTGTGGTGGTCGAAAGAAGTCGTAAACATAGGCCCACACCGCTTTTATAGCAGCACCAGAGGGCGGCGTGTTTTCGCCACGAAGATTGGACCTAAGATGAACACGCACTTAGCGGGCTCTAAAAAATGATAGAACCGAAGCGAATGACGGACCAGCAGAAGGTGTCTTGGGTGTGTGACACTGAGGCGCATGAGTGGGCAAGGAACCGATCGCCAGCATAAAGAGCTCCCACATGCCAGCTAAAGTGCTAAAAACAAACGGTTCGAATGGTTGGTCGGGGCGCTATTTCATCGTTGGGATCTTTTCTCTCTATCCGATCGACGAAAAACGCGGAAAACGCATTTTACAACGTGTGATGAGTGGAATCGATTCCGATCGAAATCATCACGCGAAGCAAGAGCAAGAAAAAACCGACGACCAACACCTTGGCCCTGGAACCGCCTAGGCCCAGGAGTGAGGAACCCACGACAAACAGAGAGATAACTCCAGCGCGGTCCGATAGCGCGCGCGGCATAAATGTCACCTTACTTTACGCTTATTGACTCGTAAAACGGCGATGTGGTGGGGAATACTCCTAAAAGCAACATAATCATCAAATGTCTTCTTCTGCCCAACAAAGACAAAAAAGCCATCAAAATCGTTCGGCCAAAGCTGTTGATGGTTGCCGTTGGACACTCGGGAAGCAGCACACACGGCGGCGGCGGTGATGCTCCTTTCTCGTTGGGCAAACGCCGCGCCGCGATAAATAAGAATCCTGCTGCCCGGGCCCCGGGTTCTTGGCTCTCAGCGTGTGACAGTGTTAGGTGCTCCATCAATCCCCGACATCCATCCATCCAGAGCCAACCTGGCAGCGACGGTGGCGGCATCGTCACATTTATCAACCACCACTCGGCTGTTTGCGTCACATAAAAACACGCGGCGCGGAAGTGGCCAGAGGCCAGACCCCACCGGTGATGACACCGGACCATTGGACTGTTCGAGGCCGACGAAATGGACCTACCATATAGCGCACCACGGGATTAGCATTATTCATCACCATACTTCGAAAATGGTGTTCCGAGTCCGACTGTGGACTGCGCTGCGCTGCCCGCCATGCTGCGTGTGGAAGTCCTTCTTAGCCGAATGTCCAGCGCGCGAGAGTTGACCGATAGGAACACAAACGCACTTTAGATAAAGGTTGTGAGATTGATTCCTTTACATAATCTCTGATAGAGACACACATTCTCATGAGGCGGCCCTCAGTATTGCTGCTCTTTTGAGCCATTCATCGCACCACGACCATGTTTTTATGATAATTCTATGCTTAATTTTTGACACTGCCAACCCATCTTTCCCTTAGCTATTGTTATTTTGTACAACTAAACGTAGCATTGTGAAGTGACCAAAAAATTTATTCTTTAAATGATCAATAATCAATCAATTTTCTCAGTTTTATTTACTTTATCATAAGTTCTGAGTTGTATAGAGCTATTGAGATGTATTTTTTGCAACCAATTTCTTACAGAGAATTGAATACTTCTCAGTCAATATTTCCTAACGTTGAAGTAAATGGGGGACCTCAAGACTGTCTTTTCAAACGTTTCTCGTCGTGCTGTACCGCTCGTGACTGTGTTGCACTCTTGTGTAAGTGTCCGTGCACTAAGCTATGATAAATCACATGCTCGATTGTGTTCGACAAATGACCAAATGAATGATCTGTGTGCCTAATTTCTACCGGGCGAGAGGTGATTTGCGTTTTCCCGGCCAAGCGTTGCGTTTTTTCTCACGCGGAACCCAACATTAATTAGAGGACATTCTAAACCGCCCATTTGAGAGGGCAAGAGTGCAACATTAAGAGTGTGTTTTAAAATCTCATTTCCGTTCGTGGTGTTCGCGTCGTAACCCGAACCGAGCGCAAGATTTTCCAACTAATAAAAGCGTTCGCTGAATTTTGCACACCACCTCACACCGTTCTCAGCGTCTGTTTTCGTTTGACCAACCAAATTTATTACCTTTCTCGGGAGGATTAAAGGTTCGGCAACATTTCTGTTTTTTTTTTCTCTCGATGCTGCTTCCTTAAAGCGTTCCGTATTCCTTCGGCCCAGCGATAATGTTTCCTCCTCGAGACGGAACGTCGTGCTCTCGTGTTCGGCGGATGCCCAAGAGCAAGTAGAGAATACAGTGCACGGCCGTAATTACATTTTTATTGCCATTTCGCAAGCAAATTGTTCCTTCATGCGCAGTTATCTCCGCGAAAGGTCCGAGTAAATTGAGCCAACAAGCTTGCCGCAGCCTGCTGCGGCGGCTGCAGCGGATGATCCGCTCCAGGGGTGGTGGTGTGTGGTGTCGTTACCTCACCTTTTCCCAATTGTGGTCCGTTTAATTCTGCCTCGAATTATCCCTAATCGGTTCTGACTCATCCCCCGACAGCTACACGGGCGGGCACACTCAGTTAAAGGCCGGTGGGTTTTTGGCGGACACGGCCAATCGTGAGGCTTTCGCCACGATTTCTCACCACGATCCAGTCCATTCACAGCGTCCACCAGCGCTCACCTTGCAAGGGCTGGTAAGGTACGCACGGGAAGGAACGGATTGGAGGGAAAAAACAACAACAAACCAGCATCATCTCGCTCGCTTACTAACCTTTGATCCTGACCGCGCGCGCGAGCCCAACATCAATCGGGTCTCGAAAGGCAATCGTGGCCTCGGTCGCACCCTCTCTCTCGAGGGTTTTCCCGCCGGACTCGAGAGGTGCCTTTATTGGTTTTTACAGTCTCTGTCTCCCTCTCCGTCGGTCGCTCGGATCAAAATTAACTTCTTCACAGAGAAAACAAACCATCGGACGTGCCTTTTCGACCTCTTCCAGGTCAGGGAAAGACACGTACAGCCCGCCGGTCGGTCCTTGCACTCTGGGTATGCTAAAAAGGAGCCTCCGGAAAACGGAAACATGGTCTCGAGCGAGACGAGAGAGCCGATAATGGGAAGGTGTTTAAAAGTAATTTTCATTATCCCATCCCCGTCCTGGATCGGACGGTGTCCTGTGCGCGCTGTGCGTGCGCTCTTTAATCGAACGATCGAAGAACGAGGCAATGAGGAATGAAGAACTCATAGACCGGGGCCCGAGAGACCGTCCTCGGGGGAAGAGGTGAAAATTAAAGATAAATATACTTGATCAACACCTGAGGCCCGTCTAGCCCGGGTCGTCGGGCTCATCCCTCACCAGGGCGCTCCGATGTCGGCTGCCTGCCTATCAGCCACAGCCACTCCACTTAGGAGCTGGCCTCCATTCATCCTCACTGGCTGCTTCGGGGACGGGTCTCAGGTTCCAGGGGTACGTCTGCGGGAAGGCCGAAGCAAGGCTCTTCAAATGAGCCCACTTTCTTCGCCTAGGCGTTCCGCTGCATCCTGCTGCTCGCTCCTTCTGCAGTGTGTGCAGCGCGCGCCGGGTGTTTACTCTCCGCTCCGCACCAATCCGGGTTTCCGCCCGTTTCGTCGACCTTCGGTTCCGTCCCAAATCGAATCGACCCTTTTACATCTCGGTGAAGGATTACTGCGCGAAATCACTTCACCGAGCCCCGGGCCGAACGAGAGCGAGAAGTGATTGATTGCGCTTAATGTTTGTGTTAGTTCCTTATTTCATATGTAATTTATCTTTCACTCACTCATCGGGGGCCCCAGCCGCGCGCGTACGTGACTAAGTTCCCTGCCCCGACCCGCAAGAGAACGGCTCCTTAAAGCTCCGGGGCCTTGGACTTACGTGCGCCGCCGAAAGGGAAGGTTCCCGGGCCGGTTTCTCGTGACTCAGCTCGGGGCCGCGCGCATCCTTGATCGGTTCGCCGATTTGCATACGGCCGACGGTGGTGACAGCGTAGGGATTGGGTGTGATCCTTACATCCCGGTCGAAGAACTAGGGGCCCCAGAAAGAACACACCCGAGATCGAATCGCAGAGGTGTGCTCCTCTCGTCGCCTCACTACCCGCCTGCCCTTTCGGGGCGCAAACAGGGTGAGCGATTACTTGACCCCGAGCGACCCGCCTGGGCCGGGTTCTCGGACAGCGGGTATAATTTTCGTCTGGCACACTCTCTGACACGACCGTGATTTATAGCATCGATGATGGCGAACGGAAATGCGGCGGCGCGTGTTCCGGCGCGGACGGATATCCATCCTTCCCGCGTTCTCACTCAAGGTGAAGTCAATTGCGTCGGGGGGTGGTGGCCTTCGCAAACAAATTAGCTCAGCGAAACATAGTTTCTTGGGAGCCCGGTGCAAACAAACATATCCCAAACTCCCGATATCCGTGTCCAGCCAGTCGTTCAGTGTGTACGTACCCGGTCGTAGTTGGCAAGTTGTGTGCGATTTGGGGACTCTACTCCACATGTGGGCCGTGGATACAAACAGAAAGGACTCCGCATTGCAAACTAGACAAAAGGTCAACAAAAGGTTCAACACAAACAAACCGTAAAGTTACGGGTTCCTAGAGTTTTTGATGTAGAAAACGGGTGAACGGGTGTGTGTGTGTGGCTTCAGAAGTCAATCAGTTCCTCGAAGTCAACCCCAAAAGCGGGGTGGAAAGATACGCCTTAACTGGAGATTCGAACCCTGGCGCGCGCGGGTTGACAAGCAGGTCCTCTACCACCTAGACTACCGAGCTCGGTGGCAAATTCCCAGCATAAGGTGTCGCCAGGTGTCGTCGTCAAACTTCTCACTGCACCCCGCCCCCCGCGGAGAGCCAATTAGGGGTCGCCGGTGAAAAGGCGTACCAGAAGACAAGACGCGCGTTGCTGTGGCCGAAACCGAAAGTGAGTTATCAGCGGTGATTAATGTTCGCCGGCCGCGCAGTTTTTCTTCTACTTTTGTGTTAGGCTTTTGGCGTGTTGGTAAGCCTTTCTCGCGGGGACCCGCGTGGTTGCGTCGGCACGCGAAAATCTCTAATCGCAATCAATCATAACTCAAACGAAGCACCACCACCGAAGTTCCAGTTGTGTGCTGCGTCTCCTTGGCCTCTTTTGCGAGCATTAAGTGACTTCGGTCTGTCGGGTGCGCACTAATTTGCTGCAAAACTGAACTCTTCTATCGCCCCCAGACCCAGGCCAGGCTCTCAGGCGGTCGGACGAGACCTATCTTCACTTTCCGCTGTGAAGCGCCGTAGCCACCACCGGCGCTGTTTCCACTTCGGACAAATTGATGCCCGGGCCCCATTGTTTCGCCTAATGCTCCCACTTCCTTAAGCCGTGCCACGCAACGGCCAACGGTTCCCAACGGTTCCCAACGGTTCCCCCTAAAAGAGGAAGCGCCCGGCGCCCGATGGGAAAACGTTCCCACCCTCGTAAAGTGCAGTGTGCCGCCAGGAGAGAGGAAGTCGCAACCCCCTAGCGGAAGAGCCTCCGCCGCGGGGCCAGACACACAGAGAGACAGAGAGAGACAGAGAGAGAGCGCGCGCGAAGAAACAATATTAAATTCTGATGTGCTATTATATTGTAATCAAAATAATCATCATAATGGAAATTAGTAAAGACGCTCCGGTGGTCGGTGCTGCTGTTCCTTTCCCCCTTTTGCAACCCTCGATTGTGCTGTCTCGCTCTCTCTTTTTCGGCACGACTCTCCGCGTCGTACCAACCACCACACACCACTCTTGGTCCGCGCGTCCGTAATGTTCTTGTTTCGTTAGTTCAGGTTTGATGCTTCTAACATTGTTCGAAAAAGCTTCGAATTCAACCACAAAAAAGGCGCACACGACACACGGATCTCCTCCATCGGGGGCTCCTTATGTTTTTCTACCGCACGGTCAAGTGGTTTTCCTTCGAATGCGGTTTTCCCGCGCCCGCCGCGGCTCACCGGTTACACACGGCGATCGCTTATTTGCTCGTCTTCACCTGCGGCCGTGGAACGAGTTTCGGGATTGCCTTCCTGATTAGAATGGCCCCGCCGCACACTTTTTCACCCTCCTCCCAGAGTCGGCAGGGGCCCTCTAGTCGAAACGATCACAAAGTTAGAGTGAGAGAGAGCAGAAGATTAGGAATGAAAATATTATGATTAAAATTTGTTCGTTGCGCGCGCGGTTTTTGTTCGGTTGCCATGTTGGTTTCCCCTGTAAGGGTTTTTCTTGTGACTCGTTTGCGGTGGTGATCCCCCCCCCCCCGAGTGGTCTGCCAATGAATTTCGGGATGGCATAAGAATAACACACAGACACACGCGGGCGGCGATGTACGATCGCGCGCTGCAGCGGCCAACGTTCTCATTCCATAAATTATCATGTTTACCGTAATTAATGATTTTTGCCCTCTCGCGCGGCGGACTCCCGCGATGAGGAGACACGGGGAGGATGACCGTTGAGAGTCGTCTTCCATCCTCGTTCTTTCCAACTGCGCAAAGAACTCTTCCGAGTGAGCGCCGGCGGCGGAAGTGACGCGAAAATTAGTTTCTGCTTTATGTGTTTAGGAAATATCAGTAAATTATGTAAATCTCGGGTGTCTCCCACAAGAAGAACGATGCGGCGGCGGCGGTGTGATACGTTGACCCCCGCGGGGTCCTCCCGGGGTGGACCGCAGGGTTCTAGGGGTCGTGGATTTTTGTCTCCCTCGAGCAGCAGGGTTCTTAGAACCTCGGGGCGTTTCGCAGGTCCCCCCCCGGATTCGATTAGGGTTCTGATCGGGATCGGATTGACTTGTGCTTTGGCTTTCTATCGATCGCCCAGGGCGTGCGCTCTCCCAAGCAGTCCGGGAAAAGCTAGGGCCAACCCTGGGGCTCCCTCCTTACCGCGCGGATGGATGGGTAAATTATACGTCTGCCGTTTGTGTTTTGATAATGATCTTCAAATTGGTCCGGCGGCCGCGTGGAAATGCGGTCGGTCGGTCGGTCGCCAGATCATCCGCACCGGGCGGTGGCGACGTGATGATGGATGTAAGGCAGCGCGCTGGGGCCCAAAGTTCTAGGTGGTGGCAGCAGTGGACCGTGGTGGACGCGGGAGAAATTATTAACGAGCTGGGAATTTGGTGGCCATTTTTGCTAACCTTCCTTCCCGGTGGGGTTTGCTCCTGGGAAGTTGTCCATTTCGAGGAAATAGATAATTAGCCGGGGAGGAGTGATCTTTTGTTGGTTATTCAAAATACGAGAAGCGCGCACTCTCGAGCCACGAGCATCAGCGAGCTCCCTTTCCCCCCAAAATGACAGGGTTTTCGTTGGGTTTGTCCGGTCGAGGGAATTCCCCCCGCGTATCAGCAGCGTGTAACGGTGTTTGTGTGCTGTGTTAGTTTTCCGGGGGTTTAATTCCCGCAATCGTCGTCGTTGATGGGTTTTGATGAAAGTTCGGAACCGATGTAATTGGCAGTTGGTGTTTCTGCTTAAAAAGGGGCTAATGGGTTTCTCGGGGCCACCGGCGCGGCAGCCAGCCCGGTGGTGGTGACAGCAGCCATTTACTGCCCTCCTTGGGGGGTACATTTTTCCACAGCACAGAATAGTAGTTCAAAAGTGACATTAAAAATAGTGAATGCGCAAGTGTGGAGGTCTCACTCTCAGGGATTACCATTTGCTCGTGGTAGTTGCCAAATGTCAGAGTGATTACATTTTGGTTCACGACGACCGTTCGTACCGGTATCTGTGTTCGCATGCATATTTCAGCAGCCAGACAACCTCTCCGGGGGGACATCTTTCGTCGGTAGCGCCAGCTATGCCCCAAACGAGCTGGTGACGTTGGGCACGTGTCACGCCTTTCATCAGCATTTTTCTCAATGCATATCTAACAGACCACATCCCTGCCTCTCCGGGGCTATGAATAATTTTCACCCCTGGGGTGGTCGGTTGGGAAAATTTCTCCGAGCCCACACATCGATAAGCCAAGATTAATATTCAAAGACATCACATTATCGTGATGGAAACACAACACATCGCACACCCATCTGATAAACGGCAAGCCCGACGACGGCTCTCCGTGTTCGAAAAGGTGTCACCTCGGTGCCGTGTGGCCTATGAACAAATGTTCCCGTTCACAGAGTCGACGAGAGTCGAGAATGAGGCCCGCCGCCGCATCACACCTGGGGCCCCGAGCGCCCCCCCGGGCTTGTGAACCCTGCTGCGACTTTCTTGGCGGCGTGAGGCGAGAGTTTTCCCAGCACCACCCAGAGCCGCCCCGGGCAGGATTTTACCGATCTGGTACCACTTTATCGCCGGGAATTATCTGGCGCACCTCCCCCGGATCGAACAATGCTCCAGTACGATGCGATTCCAAAGCTCTCCACAACCCACTCCACAGGATGCATGATGTAGACCGCCCGCCCCCCCAACATCAGACGTGCGCGCATAATTTAAGCCCTTTGCGCTCACCGACCGACCAACCCGCCCTTTGGTGTGTGAAATGTGTCGGGTAAAAGTGGCAATAAAATGCACCGCTGTGTGCCCCGCCGGCCGCCTTTCTCTCGTGTCTCGCTGCGCCTCGGAAACGTTATCGTCTCGATTGGAGTCTCGATTGGAAAGCGGAAGCTGCTCACCACCATCATATTCGTTGCCATTTCTTTCCCAACCCGACCCGCTACAGTTTTCGCTTAATTCAATTGTGGAAATCTGCGCTTCAGATGATGCGCTTATCGCCGAACTGATTGCACCTCGGTGTCGATCGATGGAGAAGGGTATGGTGAATTCAGTGCTGACGCTCTGGAACGCTGAATGTAATTCGAGAGAAGAAAGGGACCCCAATTCAATGCAAATATATCGATGAAGTCTTAGCAAATGTTTCAGAATTATCGATTTACACAGTCTTTCAAATAACGAGATTTTATTCTTGAGAACTACCTAATGCAGCTCCATCTATTTGTTAGTAACATGGTTTGAATGGTACACTCTATTACAACGATTACAATTTTAAATTGTGTTTTAAACTTTCCAAAACAATTTCTGGGACCTATAATTTGTTACAACCACTTGATGGTGATGAGTGTATAAGTAGAGCAAGAGTTTTTGTGTCGCCTCTAGTCAAGTCTAAGTCAAATTAAAACCAAAAGCCAAGAATAAAGAGAATACTTTTAACTTTTTATGATTCGAAGGGTTTACTCCACAAGGACTTCGTTCTTGAAAATGAAACATTCAACAGGGACTACTACTTGGTTATTATGGTTACTAATTTTTGCGAGTACGACCTGAGCACGGTGGATAAGCAGATTTTTTCTTGCTACAAGGCAAGAACTAAGACCTTACAAGACCGTCGCAGTTAAGGAGATTTTGAACACAAAATTAATTGGTGTTATTGACCATCCATATTTACCTGTTCTGTCACCATGTGACTATTTCCCGTTCCCTAAGCGCAAATTGGCCATGAAAGGATCTTCTTATGACGACAATCCAGCGATTCAAGCGCCTGTTTCAAGGCTGTTAATATACTTAAGCGCTCATATCTTTTTAATGTATGATCCGATTTTAAAACTATGTTACTAACTGATAGATGTGGCTGCATTTTATCTCGTTATTTGAACGCCATGTAACTTCAGTCTCTTTTTCAATTGCAACAGAAGTAGGAACGAATTTGGAATCGATACTAATTCCCGAGGATTCCCGGAAGAAGCCAACACGGCCGTGCCGCGTTGCGATTGATGATGCCGCGCGTCAAATGGGTGTGAAAACGATCCACACTCTCCCACCCGATAGGCTATTTGCTAAACAGTGCGCACCGCATACATTTCCGTTCCGACCCGAGGCGCTCGAGAGAGAGATTGGTGTGCAAAATGCGGCCACACGCTGCTCCCCGGCGCTACTTCCCACTGAGCCACCCATAGAGCGAGCATACAGCATACATATCTCTTTCAATTTGTGGGGCTGCCTTTGGGTGTGCTGGCTTTATGGGTTCTCCGGCCGTAGGTGGTTTGGCTTGCGACTAGATATCGGATTGAGTGATTGCACCGAGCTCCACAGTGGCCCCACCGTGGTGTTCGCTGCAGTGGCGCATCGCACGCGCAATGGCCTCTGCCGCGGGGCCTCCCCCAAAGTCAGCACCAAAACATTCGGCATCATATCCTCCCAGCGTGTGTTTCCGTTGGGGCGGAAGTCGCAAAACAAATCGAATTACAAATTCCAACATCATCCCGATCGGCTCCAGGCCCTGCGCTCTATGCAGGTGCCTGTGCGCACTGTTGGTAATTCATTTCGTGTTTTTTTCCTGCTAAATGCATCTCGTGTCGGTGCAATCGGCGGAAAAACAGGCCGAGAAACCATCAGCGCGCGCTGCCCTCGGTGCGTCATTCAGCAAAATCGGATCGGTTTCTCCACGGCTTCCGGTTTACTATCGGAGCTGTCTCGCTCTCTCTCGCTCTGGCCGCGGATGTGGTTCTAGCCAGCATCAACCTCCCATTGGGGAAAAAACTGGCGACCAACAAAACCTCCGGAATCCGCAGAGAGACCGCAACGAAGAAAGTGGAAACCGACGCGCGCGAAACACTGCGACAACGTGTGGCCGCCAACCACTGGTCGGCGGCGAAACTTGCCGAAACACAAAAAAAAAGAGCAAAAACAAAAAGATTCTCACAAAAAGGACATTCTGCGGGTTGTTGCTGCCTAGGCTAGGGGGACGGCGCGGCGGGTCCCGTCCAACCGGAAACGCGAACACGACAGCGCAACAAGCGTTATCGGTCGGATTTTATGATTTAATTATGTCGTCCCTATTAATATTGGTTTGTGTTGCTCATTTGAATACCCGAACCCCGGCCGGCGGTCGGTCGGTCGGGGCTTTGAAGCGTTAGTGGTCCGCCATCGGTTGTTTTCACGGAAGCGTGGAACCGGTAAACCCAGCACCACCACCCGTGGCTGGAGATTCCGTGGTTCGTGTGGACCTGCGGCCAGTTTGCAGCGCATTAGATTCGGTGTGGGGTTTTGGTGCCACGCCACACGCACACGAAACCACCGACAAGGTGCCACAAAACCCGCAATTGTATGATTGAATATGGGTAATTCTTTCAGAAGTGGTTGGGTTGATCCAACACTGATGTCATTTTGTTTGGAGTATTTATGACGGATTCCATTAAGGAAGATAGATGGGGATTTTTCTGGGCATAGATCGATAGTTTTATTCGAAAGCATCGCTTGATGATGATCATTTTTGAGTAATAAAAACTAGGAAATGCTTCAAACTCGGCACATGTTGCTCAACTATCATCATTTCGCTTGAAAGCCTTCAACAAGATAAAATTAATCAGATTTTACTAGGAAACGAAACCCCATTTGTTATTAACTTCAAGCTATGGAACAACCTGCCAATTGTGACCTTGACGATGAGTGAGGACTTCAAAATTTAGCTTTCGGACGAACGTGCCATATAATGCACTGTCTGGGTTTCTGGACTGTAATACGTGGAATGTCCTGTTAAATTTGAGGCAAAGCTTAGCCCGAGTGCTGTCGGCACAAAGAGACACCAGAGACGGTAAATTGCTTCCGTTCTTGGAGATATTTTTAAATTAAGCTCCTTTGCAAACGGCGGGGCGTATGGCTTCTCCTGTTCGCCGCTTCGCTGCATTAGTCAACCGTGTACAAAAGAAACCCATATTCTATTGGCACACAGCGTCTCACGATACTTCCCTGGCCAGTCCAGTCTTCGTACCTGGTGGCGGACGGTTTCTTTCGTTGGGTAGGATTTCCCCAGTCCTCCAAGTGGTCACGACGCGAATCCTTGAAATAACACGAGACACAACGATTGGTGGCGAGTCGAATGGAATTAGCCAGAAGAACGAACGAACGCCCGGCCGGCAGGACTCGGAAGAAGATTCTGACCATAGCGGAGGCGTTCACTGCGTACCATGGCCTCCGGGGTGGGTCGGGGAAAAGAAAACATAAAGCGGAAACGACGCGCGGCCAACGATAACACTCCGGAGGAGCAGCGTCCGAGAACGCGGACCGCGTGAGAGGAAAATCAACAGTTTCATGTTTTCCTCCGAAAGCTTAACAAAGCCGAACGGGAAGGGGCAGCGGAACCCAGACTGAGGACCACGGTGCTGCCGAATGGAGCCGAATTCTCTCTCTACAAACAGCTAAATTAATAATGAAAAAATAACTTCTTGTAACAGTGCGTGGCTGGCTGGCCCGGAAAACGAAAGAAAAAAATGTCCAAGTCCAACGTCGCCGCCGCCGCCGCCAACGGCGACGACTATGACGGCTAAAGTAAATATTTTTTGAAGAAATTAAAATCGAATGAAAAGCAATGCCCCGGCCACACACTGACGATGGTCCTGAAATTGAATTTTCATTATTATGTTGCCATGCTCTTCTCTCGGCATTTGGGTTTGTTTTTTTACCCCTCACGAGAACGCTGTTACGCTTCAAGGCTGCACGGTGACGTTCCGGTCCGGTCGCGGCCAACAGCCAGGTCCACTCTATGATTGATCGTCGGGTGCTCGGGTGTTCCTTCCGGCTCGGGAGGCGCAGAATGGCGGGGCAGGATCGTGGCCCAGAACGCCGCGGCCCATTTTCGGAATTCACGGTGTTTTCTTTTTGAAGCTGATGACAATCGGCGTAAAAATGATGCGCGGTAATTGTACGGTACGCGGAGAGTGCCATCGACGTTCCCCACTCCGTTATTACGGAGCCGTGCGGGGAAGGCTACTTTCTTCTTCGACCAACCAAGCGCGGGGACGACCCTAACGGCTCGGCGGCTGAAGAAGAAGCGTCCATAACTACGGAGCGGAGATTTAATCTCTATTGATGGTTACGGCCGCGCATAGAATGGCTGGCTGGCTGGTGGTGCCGGTTCTCATGACCGATCGGGGACGGGGGTACGCGCGAGACGGAGGATGTCCGAAAGCCCGTTTGTTGTCAAAACAATGGGGTCGGCCGGAATGGCTTCAGATGCGGATTTTTTTTTTCGGTCAACCCGTTTTCTTCAGAACTCCTCAGCGCGCTCTCTGTTGTCGTTGGCTTGAGCAACGCGACCAAGATAAAGCGCACCGATAAAGGGGCAGCATACCCCGTGTTGTCTGCCCCGCAGCCCAGTCGTTGAACTGACCGTGCCTCTGGAATCTTAATGTTCCTGTAAAAACGGCTAAACTCTACAGCAGGGCCGCGTGGACCAGGAGGTCGTGTGCGTGTAGAGGACACCCCTCCTCAGATATTGTCATTTCGGTCGCGGCCACCACGCCAAAGAGACAAACGCGGGAACGTAAGCCGCGAGCGCCGGGCTCTCGGATGATGTTGTGGCCCCATTACACCACTGCGAGCCAGGGCTTCGGGGGAGGCTCCGTTCGTCGCTCCTCCTTCCTGGTGTTGAAGCAATTAGAGCCCCCGAGCAAAACCGCAACGTACACAACAACAACAGAACCGTTGGCCACAGAAACGCGGACGCGATTTGTCTGGACGATAAGAGATCTGTGGCCGAAGAAGTGACCTCTCCCCGTGTTCTCTCCGTCGATCCCGGACTGGCGCGTCGGCTTATCGGGTTCCTTAAAAATGAGACTCACAAGTATCGTCCGCGCCGCCACTGATGATGTGGCAACAACCGTTTCTTCTTCCACTCAGAAGGGAGGAACACCAATGGGGCTTGTAATGCGAGCAATTAAGCAAAACGGAGTTGGCGTCTACACCCACCGGAGTGGCGGGGAGTGCCGCCATCGCTCGGCACGAGTGAAGGAGGAGATGCGATACCACCGATAAGTTACTGCCCTGGGCGAGTTTCCCGGAATGGGCTGCGAATTCGAATGGAGAGTTGCATTCTTATTTCTCCTCCGTTTGTTTTTTGGGCGATTTAGACGCTTATCTAAATGTTCGTTTCATAAATTGCGATGATACATTGATAACCTTTCGCACTCCGTAGGAACGAGTAAACAATGGGTTGATTGCTAAAAAATGCAAGTGGCTGATGATGAAATGGACGAGTTTCTGTTTTTAAATAATCTCTCAACGCAATAGCATCCAGTTCACAAATGGTGCTGCGTCGATAAGGGTCTGTCGACGAATATCGCGAGCCGTCCAAAGAATGTTTTATTAATTATTTTTATGTTAACCTCACGATCTATTGAAAATTTAAAGTTATACAAAAGCACTCTCCAAAAAGTGGTGCTTAAATGGGTTTGATTTTATTGGGATATCAAAAAATCATTTCACAGTGAAATCATTCAATTGGAATATTTTCGCTAAGATCCATCGCACTAGGCATGACCATGTTAACGACTCTGGGTAGTAAATGTGTGGTAAAGCATTAATGTTTCCGTCCTTAAGGTTTTGTTTTGTTCAAAGAAAGCATCTTCTTAGCTCAATCCCATGCATATCATGGTGTTCAATCAAACGTCATAACGTGTGTCGGCTGTCGAATTTAATGTCGGCCGTGTGAATGTTTGAAGTGGAATTTCCGGAATGACAGGATGCAGGAGTTTTGGCGGTGTATGGTTCCCTTGTAAAGACACATCAGACACCGACGACATAATAATATTGCCGATCGGAACGTGACCGATCTGTTGTTTGCTGCAATTATGGCGCTGTGGCTGATGAAGGAGTGACGGTTTCCGCCAGCCACGGAAGACGCTGGAATCCGATCAGCTCGGTGGATTTGTGGAGATTCCGCGAACTCCCGAAGCCCTCGCGCGAACCGCTAGCCCGATGGCTCAAAATTCCCAGCACAGGAACAGAGCAGAAGCGTGTTCTCCACATTGCGGTACCGGTGAACGGTCGCGGTTTGATGTACCGCCGGGGGCGGACCGCCAGCTCGTAATGTGAATGCCGCAGAGCAATCTCCAGGGTGTCCTTGTTGACATGATTACCAACACGAATGGCGACACCGAATCCGGGGAAGGCTGCACCGCGCTCATGTATGCATTATTAATTAAACGCGACGTGCGCGATTAATGCACCCGTGCCGCGGGGATCTGCCGGCCAGGTTCGTCACGATCAATTATAATTGCAACGCCCGCCATTCCTATGCTAAGAAGGACCGGGAAGGGACCCATCACACAGTATGGCCACGCGGGGTCGCGGATCAACCAACCGGAGTAGCGGACTGGAAGCAAAAAACACACGTTCGACTTGCAGACAATTTAGTGCCAAAACGGTGGTTGTTTGCGTCAATAATCGGTGCGCGAGAGAGAGTACATTGGAAATCAATTTGACACTCAACTCCGCGTCCTTATCGTCTCCTCTGACTCGACACCGACTCCTCTGTTTGCCGAGCATTTGCATACGAAATTAATTCCTCAACCTCTTCCCTCCGTCATGCGGTTTCAACGGCTCTAGGAGAGTTCATCGCGGAAAAGGACGATGTCAATCATCACGGGGTTTTGGTGTGTTGGGGCCACCGCAACACTGATTGGTGCGCTATCGGCGGAACCAACCTTCGCCCGGGAAGCAATCCTGAAAATCATCTTGTGACTCCACGCTGAAAAACGGTGCAAATGTGACACCATTTACACACACACGAACTCACAAATCCAAGCCCAGCGCTGCGTCCTGTCACGTTCCGTCGACAGCCAGCCAGCCAAGCCAGCCAGCACGTGTGTGGTTCAGACAGGCCCCGAAAAGTCTCGAAAATAGTGTGCCGAACGATGATTTCCCTGGCGATTGGGCAAATCTTTCTCACTTTCGGGACTTGCCATTTTTCTTTTCCGGTCCTCGGGTTGTGGGCCATCCAGCCCGCCAGGGTGGCGATAATCGCGGCAACACATAATGCCATTTCAACGATCGCATTTTCTTCGCCCACTTTGCTTTGTGGCGCACGGCTTTGTGGAAGGACGCCATAACTTTGGGTCGAATCGTTCGCGCCGCACTGCAATGATCGATATTTTCGGCCATTTGTTTGATTTTTCTTTGAAGCAGAGAGAAGGGGCAGAGAGACTCGTGGGAACACGTGTCACTGCACGGAGGTCTGAGCCGCGTCTGAGACCGAGCAGCTTTAAACAGATACTACGTTGGTTGCTAATTGCCGGTCCCCGTGCATGATCTTGCCCAAACCCCTGTTGGTTCTTTGATTCTTCAATCTTCTTGAGTCAAGAAAGCTATTCATCACGTTTTAACTTTGATTAGTTGAGATTTTATCATGATATATAAATAAAAACGTTTAATTACATATTAAGCTAGTACAAGAGCTGCATAAGTTTGACCCCCTGATGCTTTGCGATGGAAACAAAGTGCGCTCTTCTGATTTAACTCCACAATAATGAAACGGTGAACATAATTACAAATCCCGTCCAAAAACAATGGTGGTCCCAATGGCTCGCCGTCTGGTCGTATTTAAGTCAATCTCTTTTAATTGTCGCCGCCAAAGCTCATCTTTTGCCCGAGTTGGGTTGCCAACTTAACTTTGTGCTTCACGAAAGTGCACAAATAATTGATCGCCTAGCCAGCCATTTGCCGCTGCTGCTGCTGCTGCTGCACCGCACAGTCCAAAAGTGCTCAAGTTTCTCAAACGGTTGGGAAACTACTTTTCGCTCGCCATTTCGCCGGGCAACTTTATCGCGCGTTGTTAAAAGTGAGCGCGCGAGCAGGTTTCGCTTGAAGAAGCGCCAAACGGAAGCCGGCCACTCTTCGGTAGCGAAACAACTGCTCCTGCTGCTGCTGCTGGTGGTGGCCGCGTACACTAATTACTTCCCCAACGTGCTCCGTGAAATGGTGAGCCACCACCCCGCACCGCACGCTGTTTTCACTAAACTTTAGCCCGCCAAGGCACGCGCTGCTTCCGTGTGCAAAAGGCGTCGCTGTGGATGCGCTTTTTCGGAGCAAGCATGATGATGGTCAAGAAAACCAATCTGCCCGCCCCGCCCGACACCACGACGCCGCCGCCGACGCCGCCTTTCATGTGATTTGAATCAGAAAAGTGCAACTTGAGCGCCAACCAACCGGCCAAGAAGCGCATCATAATATTTTTAACAGCAGTAGAGTTTATCCCACCGACTTTCCCGGGACACTCGGGAAGACCGGAAAGGAAGCGCACGTCCAGCAAAAGGGTCCCCCGGGTACAGAGTGTGTAACGGACCACGGTGTTCCCCGGTTCACACTCCGGCCGGTCCGTACCGGGTGTCGCCACCGCCGGTCGGGTAACGGAGTGCGAAATGAGATCCAGTGCCGCCGGGAATCTAGTTAACTTCCGCGGCGGGCGTGAGGCTCTGCCGCGGGATCGTACGGACGAAGCGTGAGCAATTTGTAGCCACTCGTTCCCATTTGTCTAATTTTGTCTGCTGCATATTTTATTCATTGCGAGCCCCGGTTCCGAGCTCTCTCACCTCGCCGCTGCTGTTGCTGCTGCGGAAACGAACGTGGCTTCTCACGCAAATCCTTCCGCCAGGGCAGAGGACGCGCTAACCAAAGTGGCCAACCTTGTTGTGCTGGTTGGTGGAGGTGGTGGGGGCCGGGCGCGATGGTGAGTAAGTATGAAAAATTACGGCCAAAGTGATACCAAACGGAATTAAATTCAATTGAGCAGCGGCAGCAGCAGCAGCGCGGTCTTCTCAGTCGGTCGGTCGGCTTGGCCGGAACCGGAAACGCAAGCGTCCGGAAAACGCGCGGGATAAACAGCTTGGGCGTTTTGGTGGCCCTTGATGTGTTTGGGGTTGTGGCGCGCTTCCGCGTCCTGACGCTGGTCAACATCCGGGTGTAAGCGAGCGAATCCCGGGTGTTCCCCGGGTTGGTGGGCGCACACCTTGCCGAGTATGACTGGTGCCGGGTTGGTGGGGACTGTGAAATTACCATTGCCAGGAAGCAAGGATTACAGATCGTCGTGAATTATGGCCGTCGTCGTCCTCGTCGGCGTGTGCAGCATCTTCCTCGCTTAATTAAATTATTTTCAACGCCCTTCCAATCGGGAGCTGGTGGTCCGCGCGATGGCTTCGATATGATTCCACTCCACAGTCGGTTCCTTTCAATCGGTTGCTGCCACTTCTGTTGTAGCTGCTGCTGCAATTAGCGAAGTATCGTTTGGCTATTTGCCAACTCCATAATGTAAACGATTGATTTTTTCCCGGAAATCAAAATAATGATTGGCGATCCTTTTGAACTAAAACAAGCCAAATGCAAACTCTGGAAGATTGAATTTTATTAAGCCCAGTGTTCGACTTACCAATCTAATATCAAAAATTTCTTTCAAAAGCTAATGTAGAGATTAAGAAGTAGATACTGGATTTAAAGTGTTACTCACTGATCCGACAGACTCAGAATGAGAGTGTCGATTGACTGCTTATTACTGTTATGGCCTGTCTTTTATATAGGAAGATTCTGCATAGTGTTTCTCTGTATTGCATTTCCTTTTCAGAGTATTTCACTGGGGTCAAGAAGTACCTTATTTCTTTTGTTCTATCATATTGTTGCTCCCCATCATCATCATCATGAAACACGTAAACTACGAAGCATACTAGTGTAGCGGACAAACAAACAAACATACAAACAGACATTCATTTATGTAGATTTCCTTAGCCCTGTTCGCGTTACCGAAGGTCAAACTAGTGATTTGTTGTGGTCCTTTTGTGCGGAAAACCAACAGACAGTCGTCCAACCGAATGCAACATCGCGCACCAACACACACAAACAGACCAGAACCGCCAACCCATGGGGAGGAAGTTGGATAAACAGAAACCAGATTATGATGCCCAGGTATTCTACGAACTCTCCTCGGAAAAAGGGGGGGCTATGCACCGAAAGGGGTCGAGAGTAACCCACCAAGTTCACCGAAGCGAAGTCGAACTTCCATTCGACTGGAAGAGGAATCGCAACTCACGTGTGTGTGTTTACGTAGCGATTGAGCAGCGGCCGCCACTCGGCAATCGGCAAAACGGCCGTATGCATCAAGAACGGACAAGGAAAAGAGTTTTCCATATCACTACACGGGGCCCAAAATCTGCGGCCACCGAACCGAACTTCTTGCGTGTGTGTGTGTGTGTGTGTGTTAGAATCGATCGACACGAATAGGTAGGCCCGTTCGAATCCTTCCATCCTTCTTCTTGGCGGCACGGCTTGGCGGGGTGGCCCCACACCGAAGAACTTTGGCAGGCTAAATTTGTTTGTATTTTCTTCAATTAACTTATAATCGAGTTTAACATCCTGCGGCTGTGGGCCCGGTGCGCGACGGCCAGCCTCCTGCCTACTACCTGCTGCTGCCTAATACACGGGGCCGGCCGCAGCGCGCACAGTGTTTGCGTTTCCTTTTTCGGCGGCATCGCTCGGTCAACATTCAACAGCAACGTCAATATTTGTGCAGGAATATGTTGTGCAGCAACCAGCCAGAAGTTGGTTCCTTTCTTTTTACCTCGGTTTGGGCCGGGCTGGCTGGAGATTTATTGGTTTAGCGGGAAAAGAAACTCCTACACAGCAGGCCCCCGCGGTCGTTTGTTGGGAAGGGCGCAGAAAATTGAGAGGGTTGTGCCTGGCGTACCTCATCGAACCGTACCGAAGTCTTAGAACGATATTAGAATGTTTCTTATTAATTGGCAGTCGAACTCACTTTGTCGAGTTAAAAGACTTTTGCGTGTGCTGTTGGTTTGGACGAATGATGTCAGAATCGGAAGGAGCTGACGAAGCTCAGATTCAACCGATCGTTGTAATGACTAATTTATGTGTGACTATTTTCACGTAATCAACGCTATTAAGCAATTCGAATCACTTTCCTGTGACTGTCTACAAATTGTAGATAATGTCCTGTCGAAGGGGTCTACTGAACGGAAGCTACTGAATCGATCAAACAAGTCCAACCTTTCGCACGACGTGTTGGCATCCTGTTTATCGGTGCTTGAGTCACAGCTACGAAAGGATAATCCGCGTTTCTTCTAACCATCACATTGTTTCTTCGCACACGTGGTGATGATTTGTGTTCTGGGTTACTTTAGCCTTTCCACGAAGGCGAATCTCCATTCTAAAATGCTGTTAATAGCTGGTTCACACACGTGTCTCCGAGCAACAGCCCAGCGACCCAGCGACTGATGAACCGAAGTGGAATAAAACATGTAACCAGCCATTACGGAGCAGTGTTCGAGGGGAGGACACTTGGAGGATCCGCTCGCAAAACCCCAACATCCCAGCATCCCAACCTTCGCGCGAAAGACTCCACGGTAAACACTCCACTAGTGACACCTCGAAAGCTGCTCGCCGCTTCTTGTTTCCCGTAAATTGTATAATTGCGCGTGTTTGCTCGTGCGTCTCTGACTCTCGTGTAGTGGTGCTCGTGTATGTGTGGTGGCTTCACGTTTCACGTGTGCTTCTTGAACCGTCCTCAGGCGAGTCTTATCCAGCCGAGCCGAGCGAAATAATTCCCACGAAGAAGGTGGTGCAGGTGTCAGCTCTCGGAGAGATTGGAGTTGAGGCGACAAATTAGTTATCATTCAGAAGCGCGCTCGATGGTGGTGGTGGTGGTGAGTGGGTGCTCAAGTATTTAACCCCGCCGTTCCTTTCGCAGCAGAGCCTTGTCCGATGACGTGCGTGGCATGCGGCGCGGTTCACTGTATGTGACAGCACCCATCGGCGGCGGCGGGAGGTAAACTGCCAAAACAATTGGTCGCCTCGGTTCGAAGGACTTCTGATTCTTGCCCGCCACACGACGGCGGGGGGTCATACGCACACCACCACAAAGTTTTGTTTTAGGAGTTCGGCCGTTTCATCGGCATATTTGGTGGCAAAACCAGAGTGTGCGGCGGCATGTCCTGCAATACGAGCACAGCTTCCATTCGGACCCATCGCACACCCTGACTGAACGGATCGCCAACGGACTTCTCGGATTCGGAATACAAATGAGTCCGGGAACGGCCGTGGAAAACGGTTCGCTAAGTAGCCGCCCGACCCGACCGACTCGGCCGGCTTCGGTGCCGGAATTTCAATTTCCTCTCCCCAAGACACCGCAAAGTTTTGATCGATTTTCGGTCGCAGGCAAAAAGAAAGTTTCGATATAAATCTCATTTTCCTTCAACCCACACCCTGCCCGGTCGATCCTCTCTCCTTCGAACCGGGAAATCCTGGAAAATCATTTCCAAACTGCAAACGACGGCGAAGGGGGCCGCTGCCACCCCAAACGCCCCCCAACCGGGTAAAAGTTTATAATTTCTTTTCGAATCCGTTTAGTGTATTATCCATCAAAACGTGCCGCCTTCGGTAGTCGGCATATATTAGAGAGGACCCTCGCGAGGAAGAAGCACATTTCGGTCGGCCCGCTGGTGTGGTCTTGTGGTGGACCGCGGAACTAGTGGCAGACCCCGCGCGGATTAGATCGCGCGAAATTGGCTTCCCCCGCCGGGATTCACCGGGTGACTGAAAGCCGAAACCTAATCATTGACATTCGCGCTGATACGCGGTGGAGCAGAGGGTGGTGTCCCTTTTTGGTGTCGTGTGAACCAGGGAAAACTAGGCCAACAACACATCCGCTCGCGGAGGAGGCTTAGCCTTGAGGGTCAGTGACTGTGCGTGACAGAGAGCGACGGGGAAGAGGAAAGCCAAAACAAGGAAACGATTCCTGTGTCGTCCTGTGGACCGCAAAAACGAGTGCACCAAGAAAAAAACAGAACGGGAACCATCATTCGGGATATGCGCGCGTTCCCGGCACTTCCGGAACCGAGTGCTATAATGGTTGTGATTTGGTGGAGGTCGGGCCTGTCCGGTACAGGAGGCCGACAAAAAATCTGCGGACTGCGGAAGTGGCCTTGCGTCCTGTGACCGGGCAAACTATCGTTCCGGAAAAGTGTAGAAAAACCAAATGAACAAAATGAAATCAGATGAACTTTTCCGAATCGAGGAGCTCCGTTTTTTTGCTCGTTTGCTGGCCGGCCCCTGCTGCTGCTGCTGCTGAATCCTGCTGACTCCGTTCCGTATCGCCGATCCGAGTCGGGTTTCGTCGAGATGACTCCGGATCGTTTTTACGCCACGCACTGTTGTTGGGGTTTTGTTTGCCTGCGGTTGGAGCCCCTTTTGAGATGAAGAACTCCAGTGGTCGGCGCTCGATAAATTGACTTATCATGGCTCTGGCATCGCGCATCGGTGCGGTAAGGGAGCAACAACGGGTATGTGGCGTTAAGGCTTGTCACAAACAACAGCGGCCGGAATGATGCTGGTGTAGCTTCAATGAGAACAGTACACACAATATGTTGTACGATTCTCCCGGTTTTTTTGTGTGCAAATCGGGAGCCACCGACAAGAGTTCCAGGGATGAAGATAAACTACGCAAGATAAATCAAACTTGCTGCGAAACAATGCGATCTCTTGTCCAAATCTCCTTTTGTTTATCTCTGCTTTAGTTTTTTCATTCATTCTTTATATCTGATTTTAAACGAGTTTACTATTTACTTGTTTTTGAAAAGAAATCCAGATTCCTGTTTTCTATCACAGTAAAACTTTTGTATACTTTTCTATTGAATCAAACTGTACCTTTCTAATTCATTTCTATAATTTCTTGTCATCCTTCTGTTGAAACTGATTGTTTTTTTCTTGTTATTTTTTGTCTTAATTCCATTTTATTTGTTTTTGCTTTTAATTTCTTTAAATTTATATGTTAAGAAGTTTTTTTATCTGTGTTCCATATTATTATTCCATTGTTGCATTTCATATTCATTATTTGACACACTTTCATTCATCACTTTACATTACTTTTCAATGCTTCAAATCCCTTTCATTAAAAAAGCAAAGTCCTTTGATAGTGAAGTGCATGGCAAACATTATTATGTTTTATTAAGTTGTTCTCAGTTTCCTATCTATCCGGCCACTCTATAAGCTACTTAATGTAGACCGTAATGCAAGGCAATTTTCTCGCCGCATGATGGAATCTCTACTGGAGAGTTTATTACCGTCGCTGCCACTCGCAATCCGATTTAAGTAACATAATTACAACCGAAGCGAAGGTTTTACAACAGAACCAAGAAGCTCCTAAGTTGAAAGGCTTCTCCTTCGAGATCTTTTCCTCGAATGAATTATTGTTCATCTAAAAATGATAAGATGCGCGAATATTGCGGGCACACTGAGCTGCTGACCAGCGGCCAAGAAGAAGGTAGAAACAAGGTTCAAACTGAATGCGGTTATATAAGTGAAGCTACCCGGCGTTGAGAGCCGGGCATGAAACTACTTCAGCCTCGTAAAAAAAAGTAAAATTTTTTTCTTGGTCGACCAACCGCCGGTTTGTTGGCATCGGGCCAACAAGCGCCATTGAAGTGCATGTAAATTTCAATTTATGACAATCACTTCCAAACAGATCATACACCACCGCGGAGGTTCGCGGGAGCCTCGAAACGGTAGTAAACGCACGGCCGCGGCTCGCTGTAAACAAGGCCATAACCACCTCATGCACACACACACAGGAGGCTCCATACCGGCGGCAGATCCCGTATTTTTACCTTTTGCCTTTGTGTACGCAATCGATTTCGAAATGTTGCTGCGCTGAAAACATGCTGCTGCTGCTGCTGCAAATGCCACGGTGGCCAGATTTAAAGCATTAAAAAAGTCGAGCCCCCCTCCCGTTCGCCGCCTCGTCGTGGTCAGTTCAATTGATCTCGCGCCGTGCCGTGGTTCCGACGGAACCGACGAGAGACGATAAACTCGACTCGCCGACCGCCGCGTGTCTCGGTTCCGTGTTTATGTTGGCGATGTTTATCTTAGGTTGAAAACATAAAACAATCCAAAGCAAAAGCAAAAGCAAAAAAAAACGAACGCGCAGAAACGACCAACTTCAAGTAGAGAGTGTGCTGTTGCCCCCTCAGGCAGCCAGCTCGGGCAGCGGTATTGTAGTGACCTCGACCGGGGCCACCTGGAGTCTGCCGGTGAACCCGGCGCACACCAGAGGAAAGCTCTCTCGGACTAACCCGGAGATCGAGCATTATTTCCGTCTATGGTGTGTGTCTGGGGGGAGGTAACTGGATTATAAAGCTCCCTCCCTTAGTGCCCGGGGGCCTCCCGGTGCCGTGCACTCTCTCGCTGCACTCGCAGTGTGTGACATCTGGTCTTGAGGTTTGCCGTCGCTGGCTTCCTTTTCACTACTACGCTCCGCGCGTTGCTCTCGATTACGGTGTCGTTCCGAACAACCCACCAATCCCGGGGTTTTCTTGGCCCTTTCTACGTGGTGTCAAAGTAGTAGCAGAGGGGTAGCGGTGGGGGCCAGTCGGCGCCTCGGAGGTGCAACAGCAGCAGCAGTAGCAAAAGTCTTTGCCCGATTTTTCCAATTTCGCCACCCGTCGTCTGGCGTCGCCGTTGCCGCCTTTTTTTAATCTTCTTCCCCCAGCCGGGACCAACGAAGAAAAGGATTCGCCACCGCCGCCTTTCTTCCCGATGGCGGAGCGGTGGATTACGTTTTTTTTATGTTCGTTCCGCGCGGGTTTCACTTTCTCAACCTATAACGGGGGAAGAGGGAGAGACGGGTCCGAGCGCACAAGTTCGCCATGATTAACGATTTGTGCTTAATTTTAATAACTGCACAGCTTTGGCCCACCCGCCCCGCGGTGGGGCGGCCAAACGTTGAAACGGATAAACTATTGCTATTTATTTTATTTATTATCTCCACACAATTTGTTGCACGGCGCCACCCATTAAAAGGGTGCTCCCTCCCCGGTTCGATCCAGTTCGGTTGTGGTGTTGGTTTCCCATTTTCCGCACTCGCGTTCCTCGCGCACACGACAGCAAATGAAGTTCCTGTGTATGGCGATGGTTTTTCGTTTGTTTTCGGCTTTTGTTAGTTTTTCATTGGTTCAGGATGGCGGCGCCACTCGAGGGTTTTCCGGTTCTCCGGGGGTGGCCAAGGATCACGGTGCGGCATCGGCACGTAATTGCATTCTTTATGATTTTATGTGATTGTGCTTATTAATGTTGTTTCTATCGTGTTTTCGGTACATGACGATGAATGTTTTATTTCTCGGTTCGCCACAATAAACGACAAGTAACCTTTGAGGCAAGAGAAAAACCCGGCAGCCACTTGATTGCCGTCGGTTTAATTGAGTTTGATAAGCACAGTAGAGAAATATTTTTCCGTCGCAGTACTTTGATCAATGTTCCATTTAGACAGACAGAGGACAGAGTTGTATTAAGCACCGTCCTTAAGTATTGCACTCCAGTTGTCTCTCAGGATTCAAACTGACGTCTTTCGCAGAGACACATTAATCAAACACGAACACTAATTGTCTAATGTCTTTTATAGCAACTTTAGAGCACGACAATTCTTTATATCTGCGCCACTTTTTTCTTTAAAATTTCATCAACACCTATGTTGGCGTCACCTTTATCCTCCGCCAATTGAAATGAGATTAACCGTTGCTCGAGGAACGCCAATAAAAAATTTACGTTGACACTAGGAGGACGATGCGGCCGGTCCCATCAATCCAGTCCGGATTCAACCTGACGCATCGTTTCAGCAACGGTGTGTCAACGAGCGAATATCGTGTTCCGTGCGGCGCAGTTCTCCATCCATCCATCCTTTTAATGCCCAGCGAAAGCGGCGAGGGCCATTTGTCTGGTACGCCCTCCGAATTTACACGCTGCTATGTTGCACCGTTGCTCGGGGTTCCGCTGTGTAAAACTGTGTTCCGAAAAAAGAGTTTCAGTTTTTGGCCAAATTCACCATCAGCGTTAACGTGAAGGACTTTTCGTTTTTACCAGAGCCAGAGCCTTCGAACCTCGCTCTCTCTCTCTTTCTCTCCGATGGGTTGGCCTTGGTCGTTGCCAAAAGCAAGTGACAACGGAGCACCTACATGCCCGGCAAACGGCTGCCGGTGCAGTGTAGGGCGCGCAATGACTTATATGCTTCGGGTGCCTCGGTGATCCTCGGATCCTCGGTGCTACAGGACATCAGGTGCGTCCGTTGTTAGGATTTTTGTGGATTGGATTTTATTTATGAATCAACTCTCTCTCCGCGGGCGCCCAGGACCCAACAGCGAACGGTCTCTGAGTTCGCGGCGAGTTAATGAATTTGGTTCGCGCGCGGTGTCACTAACGATGTCACCATCTCGCGCGGTGTTACCCGTAAAGGATTAGTTTTCGGAATCGGAGGCTGTTTTTCTATTCGTTCCGATCCGCGTTCCCAAGCGGCTGAAAAAAAAGCGGGACCTATCTTTAATCACATCCGACGGGGCCGCTATCTCTTGCACGGACGGACAACATGGTGACGGTGCATCTGCAGCCCGGCCGAGTTTCAGCCGTGTTTTGCAGATGGAGAGTACCCACGCGGAACTCAAGAGAAAAATCAAATGTCGATTAGCCGTGTCGCGTCCGAAACTGTGTACACGCGAACGCCATTCGCGTTTTTTTTCTTCCACTCCTGACGTTCGTTGCTTCGCAAATAATGTGCGACAGACGTTGGCCGAAAGTTCTTGCATAAATTCGACACTCAAGCGAGGAGAGCCCATATATTCGCTACTCGCGGGCCGGGCCGTAAACAAGCGGCGGCCGTATAAAAAACTGTCTGGCTGGCGATAAAGTTGTGACAATTGGTGCCGGGACACGGACACTCTTCCGGGTGGTTGTGCTGCGAAAACTTCCCGACAAGAGCCAATTACACTTCCTCAGACGGCCGCGGTAAGCCCAGTAATGAGCGCGCAAAGCCATAAAGTAGCATCAACGAGCCGCGTCGCTATTACGAGCTGTTACTGGAAAGAAATTTGCACTTTGCACCCGACCGAACAATCCCAAATTTTCGTCCGCCTCGTAATGGAACGGAGTAATTTACAGCATTAAAAAAACGCCAGAGCGAGAGAAAGTCAACCTGGAAATGGCCAGTGAGCAGCCTGCACTACTAGTCTGTGCGGTTGGCTTTTTAAAGCTCGGCATTTCGATGAAACTCCATTTAGTGAAATTACAACAACTTGTTTCCCCAAGATTAACATTATGCCGTGGCGCGGTGGTGAGCCGTGCGCAGCGTTAAGTAAACGCACAACGTGGTGCTGTAAAAGGGCCAGCACACCCCGGACCCATTAGAAGCGCCATTGGACGGTGCAACAATAAATCAATAAACTGAAAACGTTTCTCGGATGCGGCTTCAGAAATCCTCAAAAATATCGTGTTAATTGTTGCCGTGCCTCTCAGCGCACGGTGGCGCGGCAACCATAAACCCGGTCCGTCCCGTTTCGTAACGGCCACCATCGACGAGAACCCATTAGAATGTGTTTTGAAACGTCGTCGTTGAACACTCTTTACACCTTCTCAAACTCGATTCTCTTCCCGTCTCTCCTTTCGTTTCAGCGATGGCAACCCGACGGCTGCTGACGGTGCGCTTCATCCTTATCGCGGCATCGCTGGCCGCCGGCCTGTCGTCGGTCAGCGCGGACGAAATTCGCGACACCCGCGAGGGCGAAACCGTAACCCTGAAGTGTCGCTTCAGCGAGCAGTCGGCGGCCAGCGACTTCTCGTACTACTGGGCGCGTTCGACGGGCAACAAATTTGACAACGTGGCCATCAAAGGTGTCCAGCTCAACACGAACTACAGGTACGGTCCGGTGCGTCGCCTGCCATCGGTGCACCCCGTTATCGGCATCCGAATTGGGTATTTTCTGGAAAATAAACGTGCGAACCCCATCAGCGCGACGGACCGAGGGCGAGTCCATTATTCCGGTTCGTGGAAATGCTCGCGGAATCTCGCACAACAGACACTCATATCCTGCCTGCCGGCGCTGATGCATCAAATTTCGACATTTTTCCACAAGACAGCTTCGATACGCCGGGCGCACCGGAAGTGGAGAGGCACATCAGGCGGACCATTTTCGCGAGATCACGGTCGATATGATCAGGAAATGACATGGACCCCGTTCTGTGCCGCTGCTACATACTTTGTGTCCGGCCTCGGTGCATCATTATCATCGGGCGTGGGCCGCGCAAGGGGCACCGCACACGCACCCAGTGATCGATATGATGATGAGGGAGCATATTTACTCATTTATTGAAATTCCGTCGCGGCCATTGCCGTGAGCAAAACCGAGGATGCCGTGATGGGTGTGTTCAAACAGGAACCAGTCATTGTGCGCCCCGGTCGGCGACAGCCACGCCATCAATCACAATTTTCGAATTACGAAACGATGAAATTTGTGCGCTTTAAAAGGGGCGCACACAGTGGGCAAAATATTTCGCATTAATTCGTTTAAAATTCTTAACAATTTTGCGACACAGGAATCGAACCCATCAGTCGCACTGTCACCAGGATCAGGAAGCGCACGGATGCTTTCGGTTTCTCAGTATTGTGGGCGTTTGAGGTTCTGCGCCAGCCACTCTTACGTGTTGTGATGTCCATTCATTACTCTTAACTATTCAGCAGCACACTCATGGCGAGATATCCTTCGCTCATTGAGCGATTATCTTTTCATATTCACGAGGGTGAAGGAAAGTGTTTTACTTACGTTTTTCGGTGGCAGTGCGCACACCTTTTTCACACCAACACACGTGTGTGTATGTGAAATATGTTGCTGCAGCCCCCTCCGGAGAATGAATATTCATTCGGGGTAAACTTTGTGGTGGAGCAGTGCAAAATGTCGAATGAGGCCTTCGTTGGTTGGTTGGGTTGGCACTTGTTTACGGAGCTCGCGTCGAAAACGATTAAACCTGAAAACAAATTTGATTACAGCGCGCGTACCTGCGCGAAGAGAAAGCGTGCCCTTCACAGCTTCCTTCCGTCGGTGCCGACGACCGTATCCTGAGAGTCCTTTTCAACCGTGTCCAGAGCTTGTTGTTTTTTGTAGAGTTGCATTTTTCATGCTCTTTTTATGGCTCTTTGGACCCTCAACGCCTCTACGTGTGCTTGGTGCGCGCTATGAATGATCGCCGGCCGGCAGTAAGCCAACAACCAGGTCAGATCGATGCCGGAAAAGAGAGACAGAGTAAACGCGCGGTGTCGAGCTACCATTAGTGGCCGGTAGGTGTTCTGCCGAACGATTTTGATTGTAGGCTGCCACAGTGTCAAACGGGTTGATAAAATGTCGTACAGCCCGCCGAAAGGGCGGTTTGATTATTATTTCATTCCGACCGTTAAGGCCGCAGCATAAAGACCGTGTCGGTGATGAATATTAAACATACGGCAGTTTTTAAGCGATTGAAATTGACTCCCCTCGCTCTCTAGGAAAAAGTGCATCCTTGTGTCGCTAAATTAGATCTCCTCATTCTGTTACTAACGAGTACTCAACCGTGCGGGGATATTGAAAATGTATTTTCCTTTCTTGGACGATGCGTTCTCGGTATTCTCTCGGTGATCCGGTGAGGCCCACAAACCAAACTACCGAAATTGCTCCTAATTTGCCCATCAGAAACGCTCTCGATTCAACCTTGGTCCTTAGTCCGGTCCGGTATGTGTGTAAGCGAAAGCTATTATGATTGCCAAACCTGATTCCTAATCTCGCCCTGAATGATTCTATCAAACACAACAACTGGACCTGTCCGGCCGGCCAATCACATTACTCTACTTTCGACATTTCCGTCAAGCGGCTCGGGCTGTGTTCTCGGATATGGAACGTAAGTGACGTGCCTCACACACACACAGTGGCGAAAGGTGAAAGTGTACAAGTTTCGTGTGTGCAGAAACTTACTCATCAGCAGCAGTAGCAGCAGCAGCATTCACAGGACACGACCTCGGAGCGCCGTGAAGCGAGTGAATGCAGAGCCTAAGCCCAAGTTCCAGGACCAAACCGAAAACCGCACACCGACGCTGGTGACCGCACGGCGGGGATCGTCCTTTGGGGGGCCTTTTGATTTGTTCCATTTTGTCCTTTGAACTTTTTTCGTCCGTGTGTGCCCCCCCCCTCTCGGCCTAGTTCCGAGAAGCTTCTATGTTATTTGTCCAATAAGTGTGTGGGGTGGGCGGGCAGGATTGGGTAAGGCCACTCAACCACTGCCCACCACCGACATCGGAGATACGTAGAGGAGAGTTCTTCATTCAGAATGGAAACCAAATACAAGCAACAAAAAAAAAACAAATAATGGTCACGTGTGGGCAAACATAGACAACATTTCTTCGGTAGCTTTTGCGGGGGGTCCCCTGGCACCCAGCAGGGCAACATAATGCACAAGCAACTCGGCGTACACTTTTCTGTCCTTTTGCCAATCTTGTGCTCAATTTTTGAATAAAACGTATTACCGTATGGATGGTGTCGTTCTCTGCGCGCCAGTAAATTGATTAATCAGCCTAATGAAAATCCATCATATAGTGAAAGTTGAAAGGGATACCCTTCAAGCAACACCCCGAGTAAAAATAAGGAAGCTTTCAGGAGTATAACAAGATTCTGGGAATACAATTGACCCCCACTATTCAAATACTGTGTGCGGTGATGAAAACCGCAACATCAATAGCTACCCATTTTGATATGCTATTTTCATTGTGGCCTCTGGCTTTGATTTCGGGATCCATTTGTTTGTGTGGTTCCAAGTAATTTTACGTTTCGTACATCGTCGTTACACACACAAAAAAGAAGAAAATACTCGCACTCGCAAATGTGTGTTTAATTTCGCAACATTGAGCACAACTCGAATTCTGGTTTTTGTTACCACAAATGCCTTCATTAATACACACTCCCCACCGGACAGGATTCAAAATGGGGGGCCCTCCGCCATAATAGCAACAACGGCGGCGAGGTCCTGCTTTTTGCACCATCAACCAATAATTGCTCCGGGGTTCAAAGGATCTCTCCAGGGCGCGGATGGTAAAACCCCCAAAAAAGGACCCACACGGCAGCACACACACACACACACGGCACACACTACTTCCGGTTGCGAACCAGTTGTTTATTGTGTGCCGTGCCCCTACCAACAAAGCTCACTAGTTTTCATCACTTTGTGTGTTGTTTCAACCGGCCCAAAACCCGAGAGCGGTCCTACCGCCCGCCCGTCCGTCCGTCCTGCTGCCATTCAGCATAATTATGTTGCCGCATAAAACAACAACCGCGCCCTCTGCCATCTTTTTTATAGTTCGTTGTTCCGGGGCAACCCCAAAGCACCGGCGGCTTGGGTCTTGGGCACATCACGAGCGTTACCGGCTCGGTTCGACCTCCTGATCAACCTGTTGTAGGAGGTCCTTTTTTCGTGTCTTTGTTTATTTTTAAGCACTTTTTAAAGACCACCGCCAGCACCCAAACATTAACCTACCCTGGTTGGGTTTACACCGAAAACCGAAACCGAATTAACTTTGCACCCAAAACAGACGAATAACATTACTATCCCGGGGGTCCCGGGAAAAGTTGCCAACCGGGGGTCGGGGAACCGTAAATCATTTTATTCCATTTCGCCATTATAAGCCCTCTGCTCATGATTTATTTTATGATTGCTTCATTTCTTCCAAATAATTCGCCAGCGCGTCCGTCGTGGCGCACAAAAATCGGCAAAAGCACGCGCGTTCCTAATTTTTATGGGCCGCCGCCCCCGTTCGTTTTATGGTTTTAGTGGGTTTTAGTGAAGCCATTGCCGGCAAGCCCGGTCCGTTGCCGCTTACCATTACTGCGAACCGTATTATCCGGGGTTGGCCCCGGATCGGTTGGTGCCTAATGTTGCTAACCGGAAGCCCCGCCAGCTTCGAGCCAGGCCAGTCCATGGCGGCAAGATCGTCAAATGGACCCTATGGTTTGTTAGTTTTTGGGGTCCTTTCAAGAACAAAACCAACAAACTCTCTCTCTCTCGCTCTATCTTGCTGCGTGGAACGTAATTCTCGAAATTCGTTCGACGGAACCGTCTGCTTTTGTGTGATAGTCCGCACACACACACACGCCGGTTGGCTGGCTTTCGTTAATCGTTTCTGCATCAGGTTGCATCAGGGCCGGGGATGCATCGTGGCCAGCGGCGGCGGCGGCGGCGGCGGGGCCAAGTACAATAATTTCAATTCCCGTTCCAGCGAGTTGCGCAGAGCACGCGCCGACAAATCATGTGCGCTCGGTTTGCTGTTCGTTGCGCTGAAATGCTGTTTATTTTGGGCTTTTATTTCCCTCATTTTGCTTCCCGACCCAAAAGCTTTCCCGCCCAGGACATTACACACACACACACACGCGCATAGTTTTTGGCAGGACGACAAGGTTCGATGCAGCGCCCGAGCTCTGCCGTCCTCGGCTGTGTTTTGATTAGACCCCAAGCAGCCAGTGGACCATCCAAAACGGGGACGAAACTACCGCACCCCTGTCCCGGATAAGGTTCTCGTCGGAACCGCCTGACCGACTGCCACCGGTCGACATCTGGGTAAATGTTGTGTGTGTAGGAGCTGTTGTGACCGGGGCCAATGTTAAAATCGAACACGGTGTGGCCTTATCCCCGGCACGCAGAATTAGGTTCACAAAGGTTTCGCTTGGTCCATCGCCGTGTTGGCGACCAGCCGGGGGCTCTCTCGGTGTGCAGCTCACCGAGACAATCCGCGGGCGCCCTGCGAAAAACGGTGCACACGGGCTGGTGGCTTGGGCGGATAAGTTTTGGGGTGTACCCGAGCTAGGACCGGGCAGCGAGAGAGATCGATCCACACGGGCGGGCGCGTACCAGTTGCCAACCGCGGGCGCGGACCGGTTGCGGATTCGCCAAATCTTTTAATACTATTTAGATTCGGACGACGCCGCACAACACCATCCGCGGTCCAGAATCCAGGATTTTGTCGTCCACCATGGGGGATGGGCACAAAAAATGTGGGAAAATTAAATTTCCGGGGCTCTCTCTGTTCGGGACAAACCGGCGGACGACCGACCACGTTACAACCGATGTTGCACCCGGTGTGTTGTAGATTTTTGGCACGATTCCACTTGAAGTACGAAGTCTCCGATTGCACGCCCCGCGCCCCCGGGATATGGGCTAATCCATTTTTAAGGCGATTTTAAAATTGAAACATTTAAAATTGAATTCAGCGAAACCGTGTGTCCGTCGAAATATGTGAGGGGTTGGTCCGAAAGTGTAATCGATTTTTTGTTTCAAGGTGCATTTCGTTAGGTTCAAGAAATGTCGGGGTTCCAATAGCTGCTTCATCGTATTATTGATGGCCCGGGATGGCCCGTATTATTGATTTAAAATGCAAACTGAACATGAAATGTTGAATAGAAATACATTTTCTTAGCCGAATAAGCTTGATATGATCCGATTACCGATCGGATTCTTGTGAAGCTCTTCTTTGCGAAATATTCAAAGTGTTTTCGAACTATTCTCCGTTGGTTTCCTGAGCCTGAAACTTAGACTTTCTACAAGCTGAGGAACTCCCATTACCAGCTGCACTGAGGAAGTTAAGTTAAGCTCAGTATAAAGTTTTTGGTCTAGTAACTTTAAACTGAACTTTAAACTGAATACTATTTTAAGGAATGAAATGCTCTCCGATAGCTCAATAAACTTTCAAACGCATAACTTTCGGACCGACCCCAATCAGTTATGCGAACGTCGAATCAATCCTTCAGAGAGGCGCTGGAACAAGTTCGACGTATAAATAGTTATGCTCGCCGTGCGATGCAATGTTCAATATGCTCTCATTGCTACATTGCTACATGCCAGGCCGGCCGGGGAATGGATAGGACGTCGATCGGAATGTTGTTGAGCCTGGCGTGGCGTGTTTTATATTTAGATCGCGCTCCATTCACCACCACCGAGGTGGGCCTCGCAAGCGTTGTGAAATGAAACAATAAACAACCGTCAGTTGCGGCAGTAGGAATGTCGGTACATTCGTAAGTTTATTTGACACAATTCTTCCCGATCCGTCGTCCGGTCGGCCGTCTCTAATGGACGCGAGATGTTTGAAAGAATGCCCATCCTGTGACGACGGTGTCTGGTGTGCTGTGCGCCCTTTTAATGTATGTTTATTTCGTTCCAGAATCGACTTCCGGCCGGAGCAGGGCATCTACGATCTGATGATCATGAACACGTCCTACAGCCGCGACAACGGACGCTTCGAGTGCCGGGTGAAGGCCAGCGGCACCGGGGCCGACGTCCACCAGGAGTACTACAATCTGACCGTCTTGACGCCGCCGCAGCCGCCGTTCGTCGAGCCGGTTGAGCTGAGGGCCACCGAGGACGAGCGGTTCGAGCTGACGTGCAGCAGCCTCGGAGGATCGCCGGATCCAACCATCACGTAAGTGGGGGGTGTCTGGGAACCGCCTGCCGTCGATTGCACTGAGTTTGGCAATTTCTCTCTCTGTTCCTCTTCCCGCAGGTGGTACCGAGTAGGGTCGGAGAAACCGCTCAAGTCGAGCGTCGCGAAGGGCGGTTCGAAGGATCTGCGGACGTCGGGCAGCCTGTCGATAGTGCCGCGCCGCGAGGACGACGGGGCCAAGTTCCGCTGCGTCGTCTGGAACCGTGCCATGGCGGAAAAGGACAAACTGGAGACGACCGTCACGCTGTCCGTTAACTGTAAGTACCAACCGCCCATCACGTAGATCAAAGTTTGGCACACGCCTGTTGTGTCACAGCTTTTGCTGACGGCGGCGCCCGCAAGGCATGGAACTTCAGTCAGTCGGTAGAGAAAACTGAACCCTGTAGGAGAACATGTGACATCGGTGTGGGTCGGGAGCGCATCAGCGCAAGTGAAACTGAAGAATCCATAAAGCGGATTTCTTCCGAGGGAACTTTTGCCACAGTGTCGGGGTACGCCAAGCCCCTTCTGAGGACACTTTTTGTGTGTGTTTGTGCCTCGGTGACTGCACCCGACTGACGGAGAGCCATTTGTTTACATTCTTGATAGACTGTCTCCCCCGACGGCGCCCGCGAAGAAGGGGTTCGGTCTGAAACAAAAGTCCCCAGTTGTGCGCCTTGGTTCCAAACAAGAAGAATGTGGCAGACAAATATGACTTAATGTCGTTGTTCATCGCAAGGAAGGAAGTTTTGTAGCAAAGCAAAGCCCCACGGGGCACAGTCTGTGTGGAAGGAACGAACGGTTGATTTAGGGCCGACATCAGAACTGGCGGACTTTTGAGACATAAAACCAGAATCAAAGGAACGTTGCGGGGGTAATCGCAAGTCGTCGACGACCATGCCCGGGAACTGAATCGCGAGCTACGATTCCGATTTGGTCCGGGTTTGGTAATAAAGCGAGAAATCAAAACTAATAAACCATTCGGGAAAGCAATTCCCGATGACTTCAAACCCAATTACCGCGCAAACAACGCGAGTCCTGTGCTGCAACCCAAAGACAGGGACCTCCAACAATTAATTAGACACGTCCAGTGGAGAGGGTCAAAAGAAATCGATTACGGATTCCTTCGCGGTAATGAGTTCCGTGGGAAGAAGAGCACAGAAAGCTCCTAAGAGGAAATCCCAATGGCGTTCTCCGGACACAACAACCTCTCGTGTGTCCTGTCATTTATCTTGATGAAGTTGAAACTGAGCTACCTTTTTTTTCTGGTGGCAGTGGCTCGCGATGTGCTGAAGGACGTATGGAATTCCTGGCTCTCGAGGCCGCCTCCTCGAGGCTAAGCTTGCCCATATGTTACTATCGTCCGGTGATCAATCTCACGATAAATGGATGAGCGACCGCCGGGGTGGTGGTGGTGCGTGTGGATAGCAGGGCGCGGCTGTGATAAAATAGTAGTAGCCCTCAAGAAAGGACCGCCGGTGCGGAGAGCAGAAAAAAGCAGTACTCCCAAACATCATTCACGTATTCGCCATCAAGCCCACAGCAACCCGGGTTCGGTCCGAGAACGCGAAGAACCCCATTGAATCCAATCAGCGAATGGATATTTATATATATGAGCGGAGGGTTTATCATAAAAGCGTATTTATTATCATTTCCCACTTAGGGCGCCGCCGAGATATGGTTATCGATCTTCCCGGGTGCGCCCGGAAATTGATGGAATACGTGTGTGTTCCGCCTTCTTCTTTCGCTCGATGGCGAAATTCTGCCGACCCGCGACCACTTTGCCCCGCCAGGTTGTAAGGCCCAGGCCCAGTGGTTTGCTTTGGCCAATACTTAATTCATGATCGCCACGCGCGTGTCCGAATGGTGTGGGGCCGAATTAAATGCCTCGCGCAACTTACTTTCATCGTGCCTCGTGTTGAATGGGGGTCGCTGGAGACCCTCTATCACTGTAAAACTTTCCGCAATGGGTGTCCATTTCGAATAAACTCTCAACCACAGCGATTCGAGTGATTTTCATTCGCTTTAGAGTCGTTAAACAGCAACACACGCGCGCTGCACGGCAGTGCGAAAGTATCTGGCCGAAGCGCTTCTTATCCTGGAACGTTGATTAAGCAAGTCCTGCGTGACTCTTGCTCATATCCATAATTTCCATTTTTAATTTTCAGTTGAAGTTAAATCTTAGATTGATGATTTCTGTGCCTTCCTGTTGGAAGCATATATTTTTAGGATAATAAACTGAAACTGAAACTGCTCAAATTCTTTTACGCGCGCTTATCAGGACGACAGAACTTTCGCTGACTCAACGGAGTGGCAGGCGCTGGGCCCTCTGTCACCGAACGGAGATCCGATTCTCGGGGGCTCGATAAATATACCATCAAGTGCCGCCGTTGGGCCTCTCGCTGCCCGGAAAACCTTCCCGGAGAGCAAGAAAGCGCGGCCGAAGAAAGCGACCGTCTCAGCAGCGCGACCGTACCAAATAAAATTTATTGCATCAGCATCTGTTTATTAGTTTGACTTGTCACAAACCCGTACCCCGCGCGTCACCGGAAGCGCCGCCGTTCAACAGCTTACACGCCT
>NC_069145.1:69105771-69149647 GCF_943734635.1 Anopheles cruzii | reverse complement strand
TTTTACGCGCGCTTATCAGGACGACAGAACTTTCGCTGACTCAACGGCCTGGAACGGATAAAGTTGCCCGTTTTTTTGGGCCTCGAGCTCTACGCTTCGAGCATAAAAATGGCAAACAAAATAACAAACGACACGCCCCTCAGATACTCTTGCTGCAGGCGCTTACTGCCGGTCGAGGGGACAGTTCCGAGATATCCCCCTGGGGGGTTCCTCCCCACCGGTGATGATGCTCTTCCGCCTGGCTGATAATTCCTGTGGCCGGCGGGGGGATAACTCGCCGCGGACCAAGGTGCATCGTCGAGACCCGAAGTCGTCCGTCCTAAAACCCGGGCGGCGCACGTGAGAAGCTTATGCGTGGAAATTTATAATAGTAATTTACGTGGTTTATGGACTTCTGACAGACACACCGGACCGCGAGATTATGGTGGTGTGGCGCCCGGCGCTGAAGAGTCCACTTTATCTCGACCGTCGCAGCATCGCGACCTGGCCGTAATCCACCCGTGCCACTGCTGCCGTGGAACCTTCGTCGAGGACAACGCGCGCTGTGGACAACTTTTTCGTGTATGGGCGCGGCGCCGTATGTATCGCCGAGCCAACTTAATTGAATCGGCAACTTTTATGGTTGATCTACGACTGCTGCGCTACGACTGTCGTTGCGGTCGTGGACATAACCTCGCCGCACTACAGACCCTGGTGTCTCCAACGACTTTCGTCTCGCCACCACCGGCCCACGTCAGCGATTTCTTACCGCTGCCTGCCGCGCAATCTGCCAATTTATGCGCCCGAAACCCCACCGTTTCCTTGGTCGTCCGCAAGAAATCAGCCAATTCTTCGAATCACTTCCGAAGGAATCGGCGCGACCCGCGGCCCCGCTAATCTCACCTTTTCGGCCGGCAGGTGGCCTCGGCGGAAGTGATTACCACCGCGGCCATTATCTATTCGTAGCGTGGCGCCATCTGTCGCACGCGTCTGCTACCATGCTGTTAGCTTTAGTCGGTGGTTGACCACCGATAGGTAATCCCGGCGTCTCGTTTGACTCTTTTCCCGGAACTTTCCGGCCAACGCTCTGGGTGCGTCGTAATACGAGAGCACCTCTCAGGTCGGCAGCGCATAGCGGCGTTTCTCAATCCACTCGGCGGCCCGGTTGAAGTCGCGAGCAATAACACGTCCGCGAGCTACCGACCGACGTCGGTGAAGTGTGTTGTAGCCGTAGTAGACCGATTTCGCGCGCCATAATTGGAAATGATGGAATCTCGAGTGGGGTCTCCCGGCGTAAACGGCTAACCTCAAACCACCTGCTCGGCATTATGCGGGACACGCTCTCGAGAAAGTTCGCACTCCGCGCTCCGCGCTTCACGGCTGTCACGGATCACACGAGGAGACATCAGACACACCGGAGGGCATCATCATCGCGTGGTGGTGGAGAATCGTGAAACACTGCCACCGTGAAACTCGAAGCTCCTCTCTCTGGTGGCGGGAGCGTGCAAAACGCAAATCGGTTCCGAAAATACCGTTCGCTCCGAAACCAATCGAGCGCGGAATCGAATCCGGAATGTGGAGACACTTTCGGTTTTTTTTCCTTCAGCTCTTCTGCTTCACGCCGGTGTCGAGGTGCCACACGATCCGCGACACGAACTCGGAGCCGATAACCCGCGGAACCGCCGCGCGCAATGAGCAAGATGGAGTGACGTGAATTGATTTCGGCATCGTTCTCCGGCCGGTGGCGGCCGATCGGTCGTGCTTTCTCTCGCTGCTCCCATCGCAGTGGTCCTTTCGGGCCGTGTGCTTGCCTGGCCATTGTTTCAGGCTCACCTTCTATCGAACGGTTCAAAAAGGACCCAAGCTCCACTTCCGAAATCGCGCTCGATGGAGGCCGTGCCCGACTCGACTCTTGGACGTGCGGAGACCCTTTTCGACGGGCTGATGGTGACGGGGCCAACAGCGCCCCTCACGCACGCACGCACTGCGCCGCTAAGCTCCGGGCTCGTGATCGCCAACAACACCCCAGGGAGCCGTTGATTGAAAACGAGACCGCGCACGACACGGCACATGATGGCCGCCGAACAGGACGACCCTGGGCCATGGGCGCTGCTGTCTCTAATTTAGCTCCAATTACGCGAAACGCAAGATTAAAATGTTTTCGAGATAAAACACCACATCTCACCACAGCGCACACCAAAAATATGGGAAGAACGAGAGGACGAGGGGCCTCTTGGCTATCCCGCGGACACGAAAAGCCGATTTAACCGTTGAGAAGCCCGCGGCCGCCGACGCCGACGCCGCGGCGTTATTTGTTCACTTCGTTACGGCCGCTGTTTTGCCGTGATTGGTTACATCCAATAAAAATGGCCATTTCGCTTTCGCTTTTCATACCAACCACCCCCCCCGCCGGAGGAGAGGAGGACACCTCGGGCTCTCCCAACCGTTTTTATTGTTTCGTTCCCAGCCAGCGACGACAATGGCCGCCGTTTATGGGGCGTGTGTGTGTGTGTGCGCTGGCGGGCGACGATAATTGCACGATTGTTGCCGTCACCGAAGCCGCCCAGTGGTCAACGTTTCGTGACACGGTGGAAAGTGGCAGAATTCTCCGATGGGGTCATTAAGGAAGCGCGCACGCTGGTCGCCCCGCAGTCGTTTGGATTTGTTGGAACCGTTGTTTGTTGCTGTCCAATTTCGCCAGGAGTTAAAAGTCCTATGCAGTCACAACCCACCCGGTCAACAATCATGTGAAAATTTAGGCCTTATTGGCATATTATTCGGGGTGACGGTAATTCTGTTTTGCGTTCGCGCCACTTCTTTTGGAGATTACTTAATCTGGAAACGCGCGGGCCAGGTTGTGATTCGAACCCACGTAACTCGTCGATAAGAAGGACAAAAACACTGGGCCAATAGACTCCATTAAAGCTCTCGCCGCGCGACGGATGGTTATTAATTTTTGGCAAACCACCAGCACCGTCTCGAACTGCCTCTGGTGCTAATGGTGTGAACTCTTTAGGGTGAGCCATCGAGCGCACATCGCTTTGAAACCATTTATTCGATTGTTCGCGCTCAGTTTGGGAAGTTTTACCAACTTTTGCACCTTCTTCTCCCGTGAACCGCGCAGAGCGAACTCCAATATCGTGGCTGGCTGGCTGGCAACCCACGGCGCGACGCGAATATTCAATTATACGGCGTTTCACGGCGCGCAACACTATTTGGACAAACGAGCTCGCGCAGGCACCGAGAAAAATCCCGCGAATGAATCGAATCCATTATGGCCCACCCTGGGGGGGGCGGCAGCCAGTCGGTGGCGGGGCCTTAAATGAAAACATCACCATCAGAGGGAAGGAGATGATGAAGAAGTAACGCCAGTGGTGAAGGCCGCTGATGCTGAGTAAACCGAAAACCGAAGAATCCCACTCTCGGAACCGGCGATGACATAAATGGTTCAAAAATGCGTTGATTATCCGCTCCGATGAGCGGTTACTCTGCCGAAACGGAGCGGTGGAGCCGAAAGCGTGCCCTAAAGGACGCGGATGGTTCAGAGACGCGTCTCGTTCGTGATTCGTGATGAGAGGAGATGCCGCCGACTCGCCGCGCACACCCGAGCACCCGAGCGCCGCGCAGAATCTTTCTTGAAGGTCCGTCACGACCAACAAAATAAGCACACAACCAAACTAAACCTCTGGTCCCCCCTGCCGACGGCTAAAGCGAGCTTCCATAAACAGAGTAGGGGCACCTTTAATGACGGAGTTCGGAAAAGGAGAGAAGCGAGCAAAGAGAACCCCTTAATCCGCGCGCGGATCGGTATGCGAAGCTGCTGGCCATAAACTCTCGCCCTGGGGAGAGAATACGGCAGTGGCCAAAACCCCGCCGCCCGAAAAAAAACAGGAACACGACGCCGCCGAAAAAACCCTGCAATATAAAATTTCAATTCACGCGTAAATTATGGCCCCCAAAGTGTCCGATGGCGCGTCGACGTCGACCGGACCAGACCGGCCATAAGCTTCGGCGAAATTTTCCTCCCCGCGACTGTCGAAATCAATCTGCTGTGGGGCGCCCAAAAATCGAAGATGGCGCATCGCGGCGCGGCGGAATATTTCATCCGTCCCCGTCCGAATCGTAATCAATAAATGCCAAACGGCCTGTGAATGGACGCCATTTGTCATTCATCATCAACGCACGACGGGCGCCTCCAGTTGACGTTGTTGGTGGCCTCGAAACCGCAACAGGAAGCGAAACAGGACCTTCATCAGACACTAAAAAAAAAGTGGCGGTGTCCCAATTCGCGCTGCATACGCTTACCACACGGGCGCGCGGCCAGAGGTGTGATGGTGGTGGGTGTTAAATTTGGCGCTTCCCTCCAGGTGTGTGTGTGTGTTCGATAACAACAAGGGTGAAAACATTGTTTCCCGGGTTTTGATTGCCACCCCGACTGGTCCGGTGTGGCGTTTTTATCTCCACAAAGCGGTGTTTATGCAGGTTTTCGACAATTTATGGCACGTCAAAATGGGGCGAATAATCGTTCATTTTCTCTCCGACCGACACACCCTCCAAACGCGCACACGTGGCACAGTTCGGTTCGGTTCGAGCAGCAGTTCGTCGTTCGATTCCTGGACCTCCGCAATTCGCGTTTATTTCCGAGCTTGTGGTCGGAAACATCCGCACCATAACTAGCTCCAGGCCAGGCGACGGGTGACGATCAAACTTAGTGCCCCAATTCCACATTCCAGCAGTTTAAAGCACCGCAAAGCGGGTCAGCGACAGTCTGACGGAGAATGGCTTTAATTGACCGTGACGACGAGCTACACTTTATTGGCATCGAAATCCAGAGGCCCCAAAATCTGTCAAATCCGTTGTCGATGGCCCCGATTCCGTAATTTACGCTCCACCCAAAAGGTCACGCAGGAAATCGAATTCGTTCCCGCCAGAAATTCGGAAAACAATGGCTCACGCGCGCGCTCGTCAAGCGGTTTGACATTTGAACTGAGCTGCCAACACCTCTCACTTCCAGGGCCGGCGGCGGCCAACACCCCACGTGTGTGGTAATGGCAATAAAAACACGCGCCCGTACCTGATAATCACATTCCAGGCGAAAGCGATCCGAATACCGAGTTGATGGCCGGCGACCGCGGGTGTGTGGAATTATCGTCTTCGACCCTTAATCCCACCCAGATTGCGAAATAATCCCAAACACTAAACTACAGATTCTCGACCTTTGCCACGCCGGATTCGGATTGCTGTGGTTGCGGGCTGGTTGGTTAGGGCTCCAGACACTCGTTTATTCGAAAAGAGATCGGATTATGTGGTTGGGATGCATTTCGAAATCACCGGAATGCTGCTCTGCTCCCGATTTGACGTCTGGCGGCGGCGCTCTAATCAGTTGATTAACGGATGGAACCTCCGAGATGCAGAACTCGGGACGATGGGCGCCAATATAATCCAACCGTCTTCCGTTGGGACCCAACCCCGGCCCGGTAATTATGATCGGTAATCAACGCTAACGAAGCTGGCGGGCTTAAAACGGGCCGCGAAGACGGCTGGGCCGGCGCGTCACCGAAACTCGGGCAAACAAACACACCTTCGAGATGGTATCCTGCCGCTGCCGCCGAGACAAGCACGACGACGCAACAGCGATTAAAATTAATCAAACAAATCTGTCTGCCGCGCGCAAACGGGGGGGTTTGCGGCTTTTGCTATGGTCACCACCCGATTGGGGCTTAAGACGAAGGAGAAAACAAAAACCCAAATGGCGCCCAATGGCCCAATCCTAGACCCGAACGGGCGAGGCATTTATAACCGCGGCGCGGATTATAATTAGTGAGAATGTGATCGAATTATGCGCGCCGAATGGTTTATGGGCGCCAGCCGAGCCCGTGTTTGAAGTCCTTCTTTGAGTCGAGTGCCCCCCTTTTGCTTGTCGAGTTGCTTGTGTATGCTTTCGATGGCCGACGCCGGCAATAAGTAACCTTAGTGTACGAGACACCACATTGCTGCGCCCTCCGAAACCTCGAGGGGGCTCACTCGCTCGGCGGTTCTTGGTTTCCGTCTCGGGCGGAACACGTGTCCTTAGCCCCGGACATGGGCGTAGCATACCACTACCTTTTGGGGGTTTATTGTACCGGGCCACCGTTTTTCCATACGTTAGCCTTAGTTCGTGGCCCGACTTGGAGGGTTGTGTACCTTCATAAATGGCGCAGCCTTTGTCAACCCGGCGGTGGGTTGAAGCTGTGTTGTCGGTAAAGTTTATTTGTCGCAGACACTGCTCCTGCCGTGGTGTCGTGCCCGATGGGGCGAAATTATGCAAGCCCGAAGCCCGATGCAACGAGCGCGCGCCCGCGCACCAAGAATCGCAATCAGCATACATTACGCCCCAGTGAAATTAGATGGCAATAAAATAGTTGCATTCGTGTGCCAGCGCAACATCCTCTCGAAGCTTTCTTTTGGGGTGAAATCACGTTCAGGGAGTTGGCGGCACAACGAAGAACACGCAAAGTGGCGCACTCTGGGTTTGATTTTTACAACAACTCTCGTCGCAATCGTTGAAATGTAGCCGGTCAACAATCATGTTTTACCTAACTTTATGGTTTTTATGGCGCTGCCTGCCATCGTCTTGCCTTGAGGCGATGGAGAACACTGGGACACAGGACTCACGAAGGGGCAACAGCTTAGCCACATTGTGTGAGTGGTTTAATTGGAATCATTTATCTTGTAGTCCACCACCACAGCACGAGCATGATGGAAACGCGGGGCCTCGGTTTGACCCTGAGTCCACCGAAGCCAACGTCGGATGTCTGATCCCATTCGAACCGAACCCATTCGAGTTGATTTAAAGTGACGTTGAGTTTTGGATTGGATTTTGCCGTTTCCATGACGACAACTAGTTGATTTCCAAGCAAAACTGCTTGAAAGTGCTCGAATGACGGAATATTCAGGGTAATATGATAAGGCCCCAACTGAAATAGTCCTAAAACGTGTCTCAAACTCCCTATGTAGACCTAACCATGTCCGGTACTAAGCGCCTTAAACCTCGTCTGGCATTCAGCCATTTTGGAACCCTCGTTACCCGATCCGTTCAATAGGAGTTACGTCAGGTCAGGCCCAGAGCTTGCGGCTGATTAGTGGGTTTACCCAAACCGCGCGCCCCAATGCCCTCGCGTGGCCACATTAATTATCCTGTAATGATGGTGACGCTTTTCCGCGAAAGCATAGTCCTGTGTGCCCGTCCGGGGATCCTCTTCGAAGCACAGGCAATTAATAATGTTCAATTATCGCGTTGATGAATAAAGTACTGTCTCGTACTTCACGGACCGGGCCACGAGAGCGCCCTGCCTCGGTCAGTGTGGAACTTCAATGAGCCTGCAGCTTCCATTGTGCAGCTCCTTTTTTTCCTTGTGCTTCTTCTTTCTACTCGATGATCTGCTCGAAACGGAGCAACGTCAGCAACAACTTCACGGATGCTTTCGTAGATAATGAGACTCCAATTGAAAAGCGCGTCAGCACACACACACACACACAGGCACACAATGGCCGGCCCGCTGCAGGAGATGGCCGGCGAAAAAATAGCGCCCATCTCGCCGCCGGTCGGCGTAATGTTCACCTTCACACCATTAATCATGTGCACAACAATCATCACAATCATAACAATAATAATAACAATAATAATTCCACCAACCACTGCGCCCTCTACCGGCCGCATCCTGCTGATCCCGCGGTTCGTTAGGACACCGCGCGCGGTCGGTCCGTCCGTCGTCCAGCTTCGGGACATCCGTGGGTGCGGTTTCGGTACCCCATGTGCACCATCATCAGCTCTCTCTCTATCGTTGGGCCCCATGATTCGATTCCATTGTTCAGCTCCGTTCAGCGGGGGTTCCCGGGGCGCTCAGGCCTCGGACCGGACCCGATGAAGTGCTGCTGCTGCTGCTGCTGCTGGATGCCCCTGTTAAGCGCCCTCGTTCGGACGTGCTTCAGCACACCCGACACACCCCATTTCGCCCATCCACAGCGCCCAGAGCCCTCCTCGGAGGTGTGTGGTGTTATCTTTCGAAGCTCTTGCGTAACGTGCGTTCGGCTGGCTGCTACTTAATTTGGGCAAGTAACGATGCGAATGCTAATATTGAACGCGGCCTCTCCTGAACGGCGCGAGGCTCGCAATCAGCGAGGCAGCTCGCGGAGAAAAAGGCAAAAAAAAACCCGGAGGCTGCAAACAGGCATTGATACGAAAACAAAAGTGTATAACCTCTTCAGCCGCACCGGCGGAACCAGCATAACCGCCGCAGACACCTACTCGGTGGCCAGCGCTCTGAGGCCCCGGGTTTAGAGAGGCCTCCCCCCCGGCGGGGATGAGTTTTTAGAACGATTGCCCTCCGAAAAGTGATGAGTCAGTGTGCGAGGAAAGCTCTCCAGCTTTGCCCTGTGGTGGCTCCAGGCGGACGAGGTCTGTGTGGATTGAAATTTAATGATGAAATGGATCACTTACCTTTTCCATCGCTTCCTTCGGGTCTCTCCGTCCGTCCGCTTTGACTCCCCACGCCATTCGCGCGAAACACGTGCTTGCGTTTTACCTGTTTACAGACCTTCGTTCAATGATTGAAAGCTCTCGAACCGATCGAAGACGCTCGAAGGGTCCGACACGACGAGACGCGGGCAAATGTGGTGCAAAATATAGGCGGAGGGAAACCCTTGCCAGCCCCCCAGCCAGCATCATTATCATCATCCCGTTGCTTTGGTTGCGCCCAAGTGGGGTCTGTTTACAAAGCCCGATCCAATCTCTCACGGGTCAGTCAGCTGGGAGAGCAGGACGGCGGGGGCCGCCGCTGGTCCACAAGTGATTATCGATTGAGATAAAGCGTGAATTATTTAGAAACGAGCGCCCGGCAGCAGCAGTACCTCGATGGTGGGCTTGTTTACTCCTGACACTTTCAAATTATCCTTTAGTTTGATTTTTTCTTCCTTCACGACGTCGGCCGGTCACGGTCGGACCCGTCGACCCGACGGCAGCGACGGCAACTTTTCTGTTTGCTGCTTCGATAGAGCGGAAACTTTGGCGTAGAGCTCCCAGCAAACTCTCCTGGTCTGGTCGCCCAGGGATGCGCGCCCCACACAAGAAAAGCAAGTAAACTTCTTCGAGAGCATTATAAAAAGAAAGTGAACCTTTTTCCGTTCGCGCGCATCGATCGGTCCAGCGCATCCTCTGCGGCCCAAAAACTATACTTCTCACAGCGCACCCGCGCGAGGTCCCGGGCAGTTAACGACTTCAGGGTCGTTCTAGCAAAAGTTCTTCTCGCAGCAGCAGCAGCAGCAGCAGCAGCCCAAGTACCCGGCCTCCCGTGGGGCAGTTTAGTTTCGGTGTTCGAAAACAACCGCCCAACGACCGCTGCCCCGTCTCGGCGCCTGTTAGGAGAAGCATAAATAATTAATTATGTGTTCATGCTTTCATGTCAAGAACCAGCAGTGGCCGCGCCGTGCGTCCCGGGGAGTGCCTCATCGATACCGTCCTCACGTCCTAGCTCCCCCGGACAAGGACTCTCGTGCGCCCGCGTGCGTCTTCACTTGTGACGTTTGCGCTTATCTTAATTCGTGGTCGTCTTTCGCGAATGCTGGGACGGCCTCCACGACCTGATAGGAGAGTACATCGCCTCGGTCCTAGCAGAGGGCAATCAATTAGGAAGTTCTCCTTCTTTTTAGCTTTCTTCTTTCAGATCCCCTACGTCGGCTTTTATTTTTATTAACCTTGGTCTGGGTCGGTGGCTGCTGCTGGAAAAGAGCGGCAGTCCGTAACTGGACTCCGACCTGACCAGTCTGGACTTCCGCAAGCAGCACAAAAAAAACCCCGAACGCTACTCCCAACACCTCAAAAAGCTGCCCCGTTCCGTGCCGGGTTCTTTGTGGTCATTTTTTATCCCGATACATACCACACATCATCCCGCGCGCCCCTCCGACGGCCAAGAGTTGGCCAAAGTCTTGGGGATTGCCCACCGAACGCGGGCTTTCGGGGCTCGGCAGCCAAAGTTCAGTCAATTATTGTAATTTGACGGCCTGCCTAACGATGATGATGATGATGACGTTGATGGGCGCGCACGCACACACATAGTGAGCGCGGGCCGATGAAAGGGTCGGCGGCTGCTGGCACGGCGGGTTATTTTCGGGGTCGTACCGTCGTTGCGCTTATGGGTCGGGTCGGGCCCACCACACCACAACCGTCGTAAGTATGATGAATATGCTTGCTTATGCGCGCGCCGAGTCTCGCTCTCCGTGACGCTCTGTGGTTTGATTAATTTTTAAGACGCTGATGAATGGGCCGCCCGGGCTGGCCCCCGCGCTGGAGGTGTGTTTCTCGGACCCCGCCGTATGTACACCCGTTCAAAGTTTCACACCTTGCACACCCGAGGCTCATCAAATAAACACGGCCACTGCCGTCGCCGCCGCGCTCGGTGACGTGTTAGAATTGACACCGAGAGGGTGGAGCGCGGTCGAGAGAGTTCTCGGAACGACACCTGTCGCCTGCAACGACCCCAAACACCCCACCGGTGGGTCCTTCGGGGGGAGAATTGCCCAATCGTTAGAGGGGTCGCTTTTTGACGGGATGGTAAATATTGATTTTGAATTTCTATACAACCCAATTGCACTCGGCTGCTGCTGGCTGCTGCAACGGCAACGCAGATCGTTTGTTGAACATTTGCTGGTGGGGAAAGGTCAGCCCGCAGCAGCATCCTGCATCCTGCAGCTCTCTCATGTTGCTAGTTGGATCGGTTGCAGTCAAACAAACCGAACCGCGTGCGCCATGAATAGATTCAAACCGGAGCGCGGGACCGGAGCCGGCGTGTTCCAAGAATGTACCCGATCACCAGACCCCCGTTTATTTGCCGAGCGTGGTTTGTTCGTGGTCGTGGTTGCGTTCTCCGCTCACCGTGGCCGATCAATTACTTCGGGACCTGTTTAAAGGGACCAACAGATTGAATGTTACGATTGATCTTTTTATGTTGCTCACCACGACGAATGCTCGGCTGTGGGAAAAGTTACGCTTCTTCTAACACCGAATAGATTGTCTATCAAAATATCATAGTCTGAACTTTACGTCAAGAAAACCACGCGGTCGGCTTGTCATTTTCTTAAGTTCAAAAGGATATCTCAGGCAGGAAGAAGTACGAGCAGTCGTAAGGGAGGAATAGCCTAAGAACAATATTATAACTTTGGCTACAAAGAAGTCCATTATTTTTGCATGAATATCCAAACTTTATTTAAGAAGTTTCCGATGGTCTTATTTGCGTAAAATATGCACCGTTTTGTTGTAAAATTTAATGCCATAGTTGATTTAAAGGTAGCTTCATAATGCCTCTCTTATAGAAGTTTTGTTCCTTTTTGGCGAAAATCTCGAGCCATCTTTTTTCAAATCCTTTCTTGGTCTCAATTTGTTATCACTCAGGAAGTTTTGCAATGTGCAAAAACGGTTATAATCCCTTTGGTGTAAGGTCCGAAGTATACGATGGATGCATTAAAACTTCCCAACCAAGCTCTCGGAGTTTTTGACGAGGCACTATAGATGTGCGTGGCCTTGCGTTGTCCTGACGGAACACAACATCTCTTGTGTTGACCAATTTTGGCCGTTTTTGGTCAAACGGTGCAGTAAATGATAGTAGAGATCTGAATTTAGTGTTTAACCATACGGGAGCAACTCATAATAAATGATACCTTTCAAGTCCCACCAAATACACAGTAGAACCTTCCTGACAGTTAACCCTGGTTTGGCCACCTTTTGAGTCGTGGCCACGTTTTGACCACGATCATTCAAAAATAATGGATTTCATTTTAGCCACACTTATATAACAACCTACCCCGATGTAACAAAGCCATCAATATTAACCGTTGGAAAATCCCAAAGAAGGGGCCCAAGCAAAAAGTAAATAAGTAAATATTTTGAACACTGCGTCATTTGTGATCCTAAAGGAATCTCTTCGGCTAATTCTTATTTGCACTGCACGTCGACAAAGGTTTGACCAACACCAGTGCCTCCAGTAATTCTCGTAAGGCATTCCTTGTTTCATTTTTAATAGTTCCGACACCCCAAAGATTAGCAACTCGAAGTGCACGACTCCCAAACGTGATGGAAAACGTACACAAAAGCCGTGTGTTTGGCGTGGCTTATGCCAAACGGCTATTCGCCCCCAAACACTAAACTGTTCTAAAATGATGAAAGAGAGCGTTACACAAATACCCAGTGGACTATTCTGTTATGAGTTTGCCCACGAAACCATGGATCAATTCGCAGAAAAAGTGATGAACCGCCCCCAGAGTCATGTGCAGCGGATTGTTACAAAAAGGAGCACTCGTTCCGGGGTCACAAAACATCGATTCTCAGAAAACGTAAACCATTACGGGATAAATCGAGCAAATTCCAACCCATTTTCCAGGGCGCTTCTTGAGCAAGAGTAAAGGGTACTGGACATCGCGGCTGTCTCTATCTATCTCTTTCTCTGTGGCCAGGAGATGATCATTCGCCTCCACAAGACACGGAATTCGACCCGAAATGCACGATGCAAACTTGGACCAACTCGCGGTACTCTGCGCTCTGTTTGGTCTGCCGTCGATCGTTGGTTCGCTGGTGTGTTCCGTAAACACATACCGTGGCCGCACACGTGTTGTTGTTCCTCGTTGGGAACGCCTTTGCGGCCAACCCTCTCTACTTGGACTAATTTGTAACTGCAGTTCGATGGCGCAGTGTCCGGGTGTTCCGGAGAAAAAATGGATGATTATTTACGTTACCAGTGCGTATTTTGGGAGCCGTGTTTACGTGTTTACGGGCGCTCTCCGGTCCGTTTCTTCGGGCAGTGCAGTTTCCAACTTCTGTACCTTCGTCTCTGGTCTCTGGTGGAATGTTTTTTTTTTCAGCCCCGCGAGGTGTTAACTTTTGAATGCCCAACCAGAACCAGGGCGGGGAGGATCGGGGTCCGCCTCGGGGTCATTGCATCGCGGACCGAAAGGAACAATGTGGCGAAAGTAAACAATCCGCTCGTGCTCTCGTGTTGGTTTGGACTACGTCCCGCACCACCTCCCAGAGACATGATGTGAAAAATGGCCAGAAGGGAACACTGCTGCACTACACCGCACCTTCCTGTAGGGCTTCCCCACGTCGGTCCGTTTGCTATATCTGGCAGAAGGTGGTCAGAAACCAGAAAAAAGCGATAAATTACAATGTAAAATAAACAATCGACCGGGCGCGCGCGCCTCGAGTCTTGTGCACCACGTCGCCGGTCGCCGGTCGCCGGTCGTCGGTCGCGGGTTCCGTAGCTGGATGCCAAGACAGACGCCACGCCGATCCGCTCCCCGGTAAGTAGAACGGGGGCGGCCCCGCCACTGGACTGATTTTCATCAACTCTAATCAAACGCGCAGATCACACACATAAATGAGCATCCAGTGTAGCGATGTGTCCCCCCTGTCCGTCCGCTCGTCCGGTCACCGCCGCGGTGGGACCGACTTGTCCGCGGCTTCGAAATGGTGCATTGTGTGCCACACCAGAGGGGGGAAATGGCATTTCCTCCACAAGACGCTCTTGTGGTCTCTCTGGACAACCTCTTCTATCAGCAAGCTCTGCCGCCCCATCCGGTGCGCCCGCTGTAAACGAGAGCAAAGCGATGCAAAAACCTGTCGGGGCGGGGTGCGGCCAGAGGAGACTGTCCACACCGAGTCTAAGGTGGATCACTCTCAAGTCCGGCAATATTGGTCGGGAGACCTGTGGATCACTTTACCGGGAAATGGAGTTCTGTCCTTTTCAATGGGCAACTGCATTTTGACAGTCAACTGTCAAAATTCAAAGAAGCGCATCGTCTGTAGTTGGAACTCCGTAAACTATGGTTTTGATGATGCACGTACGCTCCTGCCGATCGACATTCTCTACTTGAGGTTGATCGACGAACAGCACTAAGGAACTGGGACATAAGGGACTTTCAGTACGATGAAGACAGGTGTCGTTGTTGTCATACGTCATAGTTGTTGTCAGCTGCTAATCTTAGACCGAGATGGCATTATCAATGAAGGACTGTCTACAGAAATGTTTCTTGTCTTTCTTCGGCTGCAACCGACGATCGGCCATGGTCTTCACCAGAAACAATATTAATCGCTGATGCTTTCTGTAACGGTGTGTTTTTTTCCAAGCGTAGTTTTTGACCCCATGTCACGCCCATATCGAAAATCGGACCATGAAATATTTTAAGAAAGGATACTGAGTTAGTGCCATCGATTGAGAGATCCGCGATCTCCGAGGGTCTCCGGAGAGTGTGTTCCACCTCAAAGCGAAACGAATCCAGAGCCAATCCCGGTCTCTGGGGAGCGCGTGTGCCGTTTTCCACCAAACCAGACCAGAAACTGGCCGGCCAACTTCCTCCAACGGTGATGAAGGGAGGGAAGACCAGAAAGGGGTGGGCTCGTTTGCCATTTTTTCCCTCTGTCGCTCCAGTTTTTTGCCCTTCTCGTGTCTTCGCCGTTTCTTTTGCGCGCGCTCCCCTTTCACAGGCTGGCCGGTTGACGGTGGTTGGCTGACTGGTGGTGGTAATGTTGGCCACCGTCGCCGTGTCGCAGCTGACAATGCAGAAAATTACGGATTACGGCGGGCGCCGTCGTCGTCGTCTTTCCCCTTCTAAGCATCGGCTGGCGCCGCAAAGGTAGCGCGCTCCGCCCGGTGGTTCTTCGGTTCGTGCCCCGGCGTGTCACGGGAAACCAGAAAACAAACATCATTAGACGTCAGACGGACGGACGGCCAGTTGTAAATTGCATGGAAGCGCGGCGCGCGACGCGCCGCATCCACGCCGTCCCCGTAATGGTGGTCGTTCTTCCGGTCCCATTTTGCTCCACCGTGGCCTTTCACGTTGATCGGCAGAGCCGGTTCCGGGCAGCATCCGAGCGCCACCACACACACCTTTCGTGCTGATTACCTCCCGCGAGGCGCAATTGGAGTTTCTGCTCACGCGCGCCAACAACGGCCACTGGTGCGCTGCCCTCCACGCTGCTGCTGACCACATGGTACCATGTTGGAGGCGGTCGGGAACGAGTGGCAAACGTTTAGTAGAAGGGCAGCACACGCTCTCGTCGGAGGCGTCGTCGTTTGGCGCAAACATTCACCACGCGCCAAGCGCGCGCGACCCCCTTCTAACCGGTTCTCCCCGGTTCTCGGAATGACTGGGAGGTGGGACCGCGTGGTGTCTTGGCTGTAACTGTCCCAAGCCCCCCAAATATGAGTGCAGCATATCAGCATAAATCAGCGCGCACGTCGTTAGCGTTAGCCGCTGTATCGTGCGTGTAGAGTGTGTCCGTGTCTGCGGGCTTTGAGTATCTTATTTTACGACGATCGATATTGGTTCTCGCGGTCCAGCTATAAACAATGGACTACGCGGGGGCCGATGCCGGGGTTTAAATGTTGGGCACGCTGCTTCGCGTGCGGCTAACAATGTGTACTTCTTCTTGTTCCGCGAGCGACATGTAATCACCACCAGCGTTCGCGTGGATGACAGCTCTGGTGCACCGTGGCAAGCACCTAACGAGATTCTACTTTGCCTTTACATATTGAACAGTTACATAGCAGCAATGAGCTCTGTTCGTAGATCAGGCAAAAGCACGTTCTTGGACTTGGTTGAAGTCGGTTTTAACATTTGTTTTAAATTGTTTTAGGCATTTCGCGTATAGAATAAGTAGTTCAATATATTTTCTATGGTAGAGTTATCAGGTTTTTACTACTTCTTCATATTCTTTGCAATTTTATCAAACATTTGTCTTTCACTTCGTGTGTTCTGCGTCTAGATCTAATAAACTATAGAACATCTAATGGCAGCAGTAAGAGCAAAAGATTGACTCGAGCAGAGCAGAGTAAGAGATGGACACAAGAACGGATTCTCCGACATGAGCAGTCTTGTTCTTGACTCTTGAGTGCCTTAAGAAGGGAATGTTTAGAAAAAATGGGAAACATCGAAAACTTCACAATCATAGTAATCCATACACTGTATCTAGTAATCTATGGACTTCGTAGTATTGTACGTCTCACATGTCCCCGGTTCATATCAACCCCAACATGATTGCAAACTGTGCCAAACATACTGTTCAAAGGGTGTTTGGAGTTATTTTAATTGGTTTTATTGCAAAACTGTGTTATTTACCGCCGAGAGCAGCACACGAAGCTCGAGTTGCAATGGTCAGCTGACCCCCAAACGATGTTTCAATGTAATCAGGCAGCTCGACCGGTTCTCTGGTCTATTTTTTGTGTAGTTGGACACGATGTTAAATCGCTCAAACAAGTAATTCAACCGACGAAAGGTTAGTTTCATGTTTGTCGATTATTTGAAACATGAAAATTGTTTTTATTTAACACCCCTTTGGCCTTTTGCGTCTTGTGCTGTTCGTTCAAAAGTCCTTAACCTTTTTAAAAGACAAGATACTTCGGACTCTGAAGTGGGTTTCGATCACCTTTAATCGTAGTTTCTTCCGTACTTTCAATACCGCTGCCTGTCCCTGTCTAACGCTGTTCCTTTTCTTTTCTTCCAGGTAAGTTCCACCACGCATATTCGTTGGATCTCAGGCCGCATGCCACCGTGTACGATAGGGCGCCGTAAATTAGGGTGAGATACCCATCAAACAGTGTTCCGTTCACACTCGCGGGGTCCGGTCCTCGGCGGACACGAACACGAAGCGGGGGGATGCTAATGATAAATCAAACAAATCAATTCACCCGCTCGCGCGCCTCGGCGGTAAAAGGAATCTCTTTTTACGGCGGCTTCAGAGCTTCAGATTTATGACACTTTCAACACTTTGCGACACCTCGGAGTGTGCCGCGACCTAACAGCCCGCTCAAGGCGCAAAGGTGGCCCCTCCCCGGAATCGGTGGTGCCAATTGACCGGGCCTCGTCGGCCGCCCCCCGGTACTAATTATGAAAATTCACGGCAAATTACCGCCAAACACGCCAACCGAACAGCGAGAGAGAGACTGCCGGCAGTACGATGGCGCATATATTTGAGGCTCTCGAGCGCCGGGCGCTGTTCATCCTGCGGGCGCAGCAAGCGCGCGCGTGTGTGTGTGCGAATTAGAATAATGCATGCGAAACACGCCATAGGCCACACCGCCGCCTCCCAGCCCCCCGAAGGTCCAATTTTGTCCTTTTTTGTCCGGGCCCGCTTACTTAGTTCCGTACGCTCTCGTTCCATAAATTCACGCTTATGCCACCACCAATTGCGCCCCTTGGCCTTGGTGGTGGCTTGGCTGGTGCGCTAGGTCCCTTCTGCCAGCGATAGGAAAAAAGAGCAACCACCGGTTCCTGGTGGTCGCCCTGACACGCACGGATGGATACACCGGTCCGGACGGGGTGCAGATTTCCGGCCGCTCATATATCACTCGGAAGTCGTACGATATCCTGTAGAGTAGTAGTGGGGCTTCCGTGGCAGGCTGGCTGGGTAGTAAATAACCGGTTCTCTAGCGGTTGTAGTAAGGGTGCCCCAGCAATGATAAACGGATGATTGCTAAAAGGGTGAAACATTGCCCGGCCGCCGTCAGCAACAACATGCCGCTCGGGGCTCCCACGTAAATCATGTCTCACACGTCATCGAACGTACCGTACACATCACCATCACCACCACCAGCCGTTCGTGAGGTCAATACTGCGGTCCTCAGGCCCGGCCGGAACACCCGGTGTGCGAGTACCCGGTTCTCCACCACACTATAGGCCGGGCATAGAGCCGGAAAGGCAAAAGCACTTAACTCGTGCGGAAAGGAAAAGTGTAATCATAACCCCTTTTTTCAAGAAGCACCACTTCTACGGTTGTTGCAGATTTTCACTTCACACCACGCACACACCACACACGTCTTGTGGCCACGTTGTGGGGATTGCGGAATCTTCAATTCTTGGTTTGAACTTGGCCACTCGGTCCTTTCAAGACTTTCACAACTTATACGCTGGCACGTATTAAAGCTCGGCGAGTGTAGCGTTCGTTTGACGCCTTAAGTCATTTTCAACGTGAGACTCCAGGTCCTAGCTTCTTCCTGTTACGAGGATAGGACCCCAATGGGTGCTTTCATTTTCAAATTGGGACATCAGTTGGAGCTTTGCCATCTACCTGCATTTGTTGTGAGCACGAATTAAAAAGAAAGTCCAGGATGGTTGCCCTCCACATGGGTGGTGGTTCCGTCGCCGGTAGGAGATTGTTGCGGCCAAAAAGGAGTTTATCCACTTAGACATGCCCAACCTCTACCGACAAACACACACACCCTTCAGACGGAGGACGCCGGAAGCGATCCTCTACACTGCATGCATGAAAGGAAAAGAAGAGCTCGGGGCTTTTTGAGCAGCGCGGGATCACCGAAAGGGCGCGAAAGCGAGACCGAGCGGTCCGTCACAACAGCGGTCACAAAACAATGCTCCAACTCGACCACCACCAACAACGACTCGCCGCGAGACACTCCCGAGACACAATGGGGCGAGACTTACAGGGACTGTTCCTTCGGACCCGAAAACTCTCAGAAGATTTCCTTCCGGCTCCGCGAGAACCGCGCCAAGGACCGCACATTATTACTTTAGCACATCCTAGGGAGGTCCTGGACCTCCTCGCTGTGTGCTGTGTGTGTGTGTAGTTGTTGTCTCAGTCTGTCCTCAGTTTTCCCCGAAACCCGCAAGGCGTTCTTTTTGCTTGACACAGACGCTCTCGCGGGGTTCATTCAGATGTCGCCACCGGCATCGTCTCGCCGTGTGGGTTCTGTTATGACCCGAGCCCGCCGCCGAAATCCGACAAGTCATCCACACCTTTTCTCGGAGAGCATATGTGTGTGTGTGTGCTTGTGTGTGGTGTGATAGTTTCACTACGCATCCGCCTCTGCCGCGGGTGCCGCAAGCTCCACTCCTTCTAATGGCGGAAGATTATTGGTGGCCGGTGAACCTTCCCCCCCGAACCGGCGACCGAGCGGAGAAGGCGATCGGAAAAGCAGACAACGGTGCTAAATGCTTTTAAAGAGCGCAAAAGCTTTTAACTTTAATTAACAGGTCCCGGCACTAGGGCAGCGATGTCCCGCTCTAAGCTCTATACGCCCAGCTCGACCAGCGGAGACGCGGGACGGCGCTCTGAGCATATAGAAGTGGGCTGTGTTGTAGGTAATGGAGACGTTCTCGAGTGCCACGAGAGAAGAGTGTAAACGATTAGCGTGGTGTGGGAGAAAAACCATTAATTCATCAAACTTCGATCCGGCGCGCCGGTCGCGTGAGTCTCGCGCCCCGGCGGACCTTGCCCGGGGTGGACCTTGGAAGATCCAAGGATTTGTTGCGAATCCAAAGGCAGCGCAGCAAAGTGCCGTTAGAAGGCGCGTTTAACGGTGAAAACAAAGAATCGATTAAAAACGGGAAGGCAACTGACCAGAGGGGGCCGGCCGCCTTTTGATTGAAGGGAACATTATCGCTAATGGATTAATGAATGGTGCTCAGCCGCGGCCCATTAGAGACGGCCATAGGACAAATGGCAAAATTAAATTCGCGGGTACCGTTAAACGCTGCTGCGATGTGGACCACATTCGACGCAATTTAACCTTATTGGTGGCAACAGCAACGTCTTGGACCGGGAGAACCCTGCAAGATTGTTACTGGAGTGTGTCCGGCAGGTCAGAGCACACTCGAGTTACAACAGTGTTGGCACTCGTCTGACGTGACGCCACATGACACTGCCAAGTAATTACATGACTCTCCAAGGAAGTTGGGAAGTCATCCGGAAACCCCCTGGCCTGGCAGGTAGGAGGTGCACTCTCGAAGCCCAGGGAAAGACTTATACGGTGCCGCACTCCCTCGGATGTCGAGTAAACAATTTATTTGCGTTAAAACCATCTGTTGCAGCTGCCTCGGCCACCCTGATCTTGCCCCGAGGTCGTCCACCTTGCACCGGAATCGGGTGTATGTGTGCCGAGGACTTCATTGTTTGCATATCTAATCACCACAAGCCCGTAACCAAAGCTCTGTGACGACGCACTCCTGTGGCCGGCCGAAGGGTTCTTCCTAGAGACTGGGTCATGCTGCTGCTGCTGCTGCTGCTTCCGATGTGCAATCTTTCGACTACATCCGTTACATTTGTCATTAAAATATAATTTGCTGGCCCACTTTGGGCTGGAGCACATCGCAAAGGCGCGCACCCTCTGCCGTTTATGACACCCGTCGACGACGACGGTGGTGACCCCTTACGCGTGTTGGTTCTCTGGGGCTGGCTCTGGGAGTGATTTACCTTTCGCAACATAGTGCTGCGCCCCACGGCGGACCATAATGTGAGATCTCTGGTGCATGCGGGCCGTTCCGGGCCAACACTTTGTCCGTTCTGTGTGTATCCAGGAAAGTTTTTCCATACCTTCCGGGGCGGGCACACGGCACTGCACGACGACGGGCTGCCAAAATGCATTCTCTAAGTCATCGGGACGCGCGCAAGTAACACTTTTGTGATAAATTTTCCCCATCTGACGCACCACCACCACGGGATGGGTCGGCAACTTTTGATCATCAGGACAATGTGGTCCTTCAGCTCTTCTCCCGAGCAGCTCTCCAACGGGGAACGAAGGTCGAAGTCGTCGTGTGCGCACCTGAGCCGTGGGAATCACGCCGTTTTTTCACGATGGCCGCTCCACCGGCACCGTGGACGAGATTCTTGATCGCACCCACACACACACACGCCCGCAGCTGCAATTACATAAAAATGCTAAAAAGCCACCATTACCATCAGGGCGACGACCGATTGCATTTTCGCGCGGTGAAGGAAATTTTATGCAAAACTTTTCTCCCACCTGACGCGCACCTGACGGGCGGACCGGGCGGACCGGGCGGACCGGGCGGTTGGGTAGTGTCCTGTTTCGCTTACGCAACACTACACACGCGCGGCGACACCCCCTCGAGGCCGTCGTTCAGGATCAGTCAGGAACGGCAGAGCTCTCTTTCACCTTTACCGTGCCCAATATGGAAATACATTTCCATACATCATATTCTCATTTTCTCCTGTCTGCCGCCGCCGTTTCGGGGAAATTTATGCACCGCTCGCTTTCGCTCTTCCTCTCTCTCTCTCTCTCTCTCTCTGTGGGTAATGTGTGGATGAAGCGAGCAGATTTTCACTTCATATTTCGCGCGCGCGGACCATGTCGTGTCTTCATCCGGGGCATTCGAAGCAGCAAAGCAGGGACCCGCAGCTCGCGGCGACCGTTGAAAGCGCACGGAGCGGTGATTTATCTGGTGGCCACCCAACGGCTGTTCCTCATGGCCCTTTCTGCCCTCGGCTTCTCGTAATGAAGTTGAAGATCATCGAAAAAGGTTACAGAATTATAAGCTGCATTACCATCGGGTTCATCCGATTTGTCCGCTTTAAAGCGAGTTCGGGAGATGATCCGCGAAAAGCAGGAAAGTTCCGTGGACATTAGGGAGCTGCTTAGGTGCTTGCAGTTCTGGATTTCCAACGGGTATTTTTTTAAGCTTTCTGTTGGGCCTTTAATTATTTGTTTTGCACTTTCAATTGTCAATCGGGCTCTTCTTTTAACATCATAAATGCATTTAAGTTGACCGTTTTTAATTTTAAGCCTTAAATACAAATGATATGACTTTGCTGGCATAATATTGGTTGGAAAATAAGTTACTTCAGTATGTTAGTTAAACTAAGTTAAAGAATATTCTATGAACGATTTTTCTTCCGTTGTTCATAGAAATTTATTTCATCTTTTGATTGATTTTAACCAATTTACAATAATGAAAAATGTAATGGACGTTGGACATTATTTGCCCCATTAAATTGTTAACGTTTGGTATTTGGTTCTCTTATTGAGCTGAATGAAATTCTTCAACTTGCGGAACACCACCACCCAAATGAATGCACCGGGAATGTGAAACTATCAATTTTACGAAAGATTTCCATCGACCCACCGGCGAGTGACAGCCGGCGATGGAATTGTTGGGGCATAAACCTTGTGTAAATCGCAAGATTGCCGATCAGCCACAGGAGCAGCAAGCAGCAAGCCTCCACAACACACGCCTTCGGTAATCCCGATGACCGGCCAAAGCCGGGCGACAACAGGCGCGCACAACCAACCGTACGCCCCGAATTGGTCCCCGGAAGCCGGAACTTCAATCCGATAAAGCGTATTAATTTAAACTATCGACAACAGCCATCGCCCGGGTGCGAGCTGCCAGCACACCGCACGACCACCTAATCTGGCAATGGGTATAAATATTTAACCATTCTAATCTCGGAGCCTCGGCCCGGGCAGCCAGATTCTCGACGTTTCGGAGTGTTGCCGGTGCTGCTGCTGCATCGACCCGGAATGGGCTCCAGCGGTTCGCATGCACCTCTCTTGACCGGTAAAAGGCCCCCGACCCGAGACCCCGACAAGGAGTGCAGCAGCCTCTCGCAGATAGCCTCTTTTTAGTAGTGCCACCGTCCGGCCAGCAGCCAGCCATCAGATTGCAATTCGTCCAGCCAGGAGCCAGCCAGGAGTACAATCGAACCACTTATTGCCGGTGGAGAACCGTTCGATCGTTTCCAGGCTTTCGGTTCTGGAATGTACCCACACCGGCTCCCCCTTGCTCAGTCCCGTTCCGGGTTTCCGGGCAATTTCCGCTATTCAGCAAGGGTCACTCGCTCGCTCCGGGCTGCTGTGTGCTGCCCTGCCCGCCAGGAATGGCGGAATAAAATCCAACACTTTATTGAATGCACCACCGTCTCATAACTATTTATGTGTCGTCGATAGGAAAATACGTAAACGAAAAACTATAACACCCACCGCACCCGTGTGGCGCCCCCCTTGGGAGGCGTTTATCGAAGGCGTTGCGCTTTCTTTCGCTTTGCCTTCGGTCCTTCGGACGGTAACTGGCCTGGCTGGACTGGACTCCGAGTCGATTGGCACAGCAGAACACAGTCTAGCCTAGGACCCCGGAGCACGCGATACGGGGAGCTCTTTACGGAGCTCTTTACGGAGGAAAAGGAATAAAAGTTCCCGTCGTCCTTCGATGGGACGGCGGAGCATAATCTATTTCGCCACTCGTTTTCCTTTTATTGGCAAATGGCAAACCGTTTTGCTTACCGTGGGTGGCCGCCGAGAAAAGGAGGGGCGGATGTATGGGTGAGGTGAGCGGCCGCTTTGAAATGCATCCTTTCGGGCAATCGATGGCAGAAGAGGCGAACGAACGACACGACACACCAGTAATGATGTGATGCTCTTTCATTGGTTTCGGTCGATGCCCACTCACTGCCAAGGATCTGGTGCTCCGAGTGGGCCCACTCGGGCCCGTTCCGTCCCCGTCACCCTCTGCACTTCGTAGCATAAAAGTGCACATTCTCCTGTGCCTGCTGTCGGTCTGTGCGGCACGCTGGGTGGGTCGGGTTGGGTCTAGCCGGAGGAGACGATGTTTATCTAAACATTGCATTCTTTTGCCCTCCCGAGTCAGTCAGTCCAGCTTCCAGGATTTTTACGCTCTCCAGGAGTGCCGCAAAGCTGCATAGCAGCAGCTCCCCTCTGCGCCCCCTAGACACCGGGCGGCCATTTGTTCTTCGCTGCGCCTCGTCCGTTGGCACTTCTAATGACATAATACGATCGCTTTTTTTCCCGGATACGACCGCCCCTGTGGGGGAAGTGTTGAGGTGTGTGCGTGTGTGGGGGCTGATGGGCAGGGGGTATCTATGCAAACCCCGTGCGCGCCGAGGAACGCCCGGAACTCGAGTGCTGAAGAACTTTCGCTTCGATCCGGTTTGCCACTGGAGAAAGGCACGGAAATAGACAGACAGAGAGAGAGAGGATTGGCACTCCGAGGAAATGTCACACAACCCACCACCCCTGCACTCATCCACCCCGTTTAAGGGAGGACAACAAAATGGATTCTTTTTCTGATGCTTCAAAGCCCGAGTCCGGGATCGTCGGGATGTTTCGTCGTCTTCCACTTGAATGCTGGAATGCCGTGTGCATGCAACATGAAGCTATATGCGCCCCCCCGAGAGGATGGCCCAGAATGTGTGTGGGGGGAATGAGTGGGGGGATACATTTATCCTAAACAAGAATGATTATATAGACCGATGCCTCGGCGACGGCCCTCGGGCTGAGAGCTGCGTGTGTGTGTGGAGAGTATCCTTCAACACTTTTTGATGTCGGGAGAATTATTTCGCCCCGTTCCGGTCCGTGATCCGTTCCCGGGTCCGTGGGAATGCGGCCCGGATGTGCTTTTGCCATTTGTCAGACTCCCCTGGTGGGTGGTGCGGTGGTGGGTTAGTGAGGCGCTGCTGGTATGCTGCATCTCTGATGTTGTCTGATGCCGCCGCTGCCGTCGAGGACCCGACACGACGCCGTAGGTTCCTGTGGAGCGATTGAAAAAATGGAAAACACGGGACTCGTCTTTTTATCTATCTATCTATCTATCTATACTATCGATAGAAACCGTTCGTCTTTTCCTTTTTACATCTGCGTAATAGAATTCGATGTTTTACAAGAACATTACACATGACTGTCCAATGACATTGGCTGACCTGGAGCGGAGAGGGAATTTTTCCCTGAATAATCTCCGGATTGATTTACGGTACTAAGTACTAATCATCAAAGAACTCACATTTTAATTGTATGATGTCGTTAGAGCCTATAGTGAGTCGTTAGAGTGTCCAACGCAATGTCCTATGTCCTTACCGTTGTTACCTTGCGCTAAGGTGTGCTCCTTATTTTAATAATTCATAACGATTTGCTTCACTCTGTGTAGATGATGACCATCGATGTTAATTGTAACTCTCACCATTATGAGAGGAAAATCTCACCATAATGAGAGTAAAGATAGTATAGTGAGTGGAAAAGTGTACCGACAACATGACTAGTTTTGAAATACTGGCCAGACTTACCAGACTTGTAAGAATGACCATTACCTACGTCACAAGCCAGGTGATGGCAAGCCCTCTAATCCCTTCGCTACCACCAAGGGGATTACGACAAATGGAGTGTGAACTCTGAAGTGTAGACGTCAGGGACCATCGACTCCAAGTCCAGCCACAGTTCCTGGCCTATGCTGATGACATAAACATTATAGATCGAAGACTCTCCGATGTAGCTCAGGCCAGCATTTGGAACGAGCTTCACCTATCTAGGGTCATGGACTCTGTCCTGAACTGGTGAAAACTTCTTAGCCGATTCCGAGAGAAAGATGCTCACATTGATATTTGATGCTGCTTCAGGATTGGAGTTCAGTCCAAATAGCAAAGCCCCTCAGAGTCCGGTAGCTGATGAAGATTTTTCATGCATTTTTCATAATCCTGCTGGGCGACATGCTGTAGGGGTACACTTTTATAGTAAGGCCGGAACACTCATACCGTCAACAGCTCATTAAAGTGTTACCACGACGGCCATAACCCATCACCGCACCGTAAATCCGTTCCTCCGGAGGTCGCAGTCAATCGAGGTTTGCGGTGTGTGTGGGGCCCATGTCGCTATGATTACTGTGCCCCCGGGCCCTAACCATGCTCACTTACGACGGCTTCCGGGGACACGACGGTTGCAGTGTTGCAGCGGCCACCACCCAACAGCACAATGTGTCCCGTGGAGGAGGCGTAAAAGAATGTCGCGCATACCACGTGTACTTTTCCCGTTCCTTCTGCTCCGCACCACACAATGGGTGCTATTTTAAGTTAATGCCTCAATTCTTGCTCGGCGGATGCCCGGTGTGTTCAATTTTCCGCCGCGCTACTGCCGGCCCCGTCATGCGCTGCTGCCGTACGTCCCGGTGATTGTCGATTACCTTCTCTTCCTGTGGGAGGCGACGATCGGAGTCGGGTGTGACGGTGTGGGGAGCAAATCTTCCATTAGAGATCTTTCAATGGCCCGCCAGTATTTATGTCCATCGTGTGGAGCGGGCCAAATGATGGAAATAAAACAAGCTACCGCCCACAAACCTCAGAATCCCGGTCGACTTTACGCCGCCGTCTTCGACACTCCACTTTCTCAGCCCGGGCCGGGTCGGTTCGAGCCGAGGGTCGGTCGACTTTTCTTGCAGTCGACCGGAGCATGGAACGGGTTAATGGAATCAACCGGGGGTCGGCCACACGGCGGCGCTTGGCGGCTTTCTTGGCCCGGCTCAGCCCGTGGCCCCGGGATCCGTGTAGGAATGTGCCAGCTTAATGGCGGCTGCCCAGCCAAGAGGTGCCCAATGAATGTAAGGAGCTCGCCATCGTCGTCGTCGTCGTCGGTTCGGCCCAGCGGGGGCAGCAGACCGACTGCCAGCCTGCCTGCCTGCCGTTAATGGGCCAGCTAAATATCCGCTCGCTGTGCCGGCCGTGCTCCGATTCGATACACCCGCCAACCAGCCAATCGTTCTGCTGCCATGTTTGGAATGTTACCATTTCACTTATTTTTTGCTCTCTCTCGCTCAACTCCTTTTCGGACCGATGCCGGCCGGATTGTGGCTCCATTTAAGAGTCCCAGCGGCGTGTGCGGGTTTGATGCAATTTAGAATGGGCCAACGTTTAGGACGACGGGACCGACGACGGAAGGACTCTAGCATGTGAGGTGGCCGTTTTCTTGCACCCGGGAGTTCGTTAAGGTGAACAGGGGCTACTCTATGCTTCTGGAAATTGTATTTTCGCTTGTTTCTTCATGTGCACCTTTGTCTCGGTGAACATAGCAAAAGTCCAGATGTGGAGACCCGACTTCTAGTAGTGAGTTGAGTGAAATGTCCCTGGACCACTCAGTGAGTCTTCTAGGGCAGCAATTAAACAATAATTGTTCAAGTTTGTTGTTGACACTACATATCAGGTTGGAGTGACAGTACAAATTATGTTGCAACTCTTAGACCTTCTTGAGGTGTATCTGAATTCTTTAGGACCATCAGCGTCCTTTCGCGGAGATCATTTGGGTCCCTAATGTTATAGAATTGAATTGATTAGAGGAAAATCTCCTATAATATTCCGAAATGATAGACCTATCGGGTTTGCAAAGTCTGATTATGTAGGTATGATTGACACTAATCAGACCTAAAACGCCTGATAACAAAAAATATCAGACCAGAGATACAAAATTAAAAATAAGTTGAATCAAATGCACCTATACACATAGATTGGCAACTGTCACCTAGAGTTCGCTTTTAGTTCTGTCAAAATATGCTTTGGCTCAAGATTGGCTCCAAAGCTCAGATCGTGCTCTGTTCGCCAAAAAGGATGGAACTTTTTGTTCAACAGCACGACCCAGTGCAGTGCGTTCCACCACCCAATGACGTAGTCGCCTCGCTTCGAATCCATCTCCCAAAGCGACATGAAAATCGCATCTTTTATAACCCAATCAGCAAGATTGTAACGTATATTGCGTGTGTGTGTGGGGGGCACTGGTGGGCACTCGGAGGCCGCTCCTAGGACGAGAGAGCGTCGTAAGTGAATTATACTCGTAACATTGTCATTACACGGCCCCTTTCCGGCAAACGGCGGTCGTCGGGTGGGGCCATTAAATCAAATTGATTTGCCCAGAAATTTGAATATCTCAAATCAAATCCGTTTATGTTTATTCGCTTATTTAAGGCGTAAGGCGGGCCACGAACGGAGAAAGTAACCCTCCGAAAAACGTATGTAAAATGGCCCTTTGCCCACACCCATTAAAGGAGAGAGGCCCCCGGGCCTGGGTCGGGGTCTGGCTGACGCGCCACAGCAGGAGCCTAATTTTGTGGAGATGGCACGTGATTATTCGGACCAAAGCCACCGGAGACCGAAGACCGACGAAGTGGCTCACGTCGATCCTCGTCCCCGCCTTGCGAATGTGCGCGAGAGGTAGCATAAAATATGATCTCAACATTTGTAATCCAGCAGCTCCTCCCCCCTCTGGGGTGCCCCTCGCGGCAAAGAGGACAACTGTAACGATTCGTAGCAAGTAGCAAAATGGCGCGGGACCCGTCACTGACTGTCACGGATTCTCTACAAATACCGAACAAAATTGACCGAACAAAAGCTATTTTATGAGCACGACGAGGTCTTGCCGCGTCGCCCGCCCGCCCGCCTCCCCGCCACCGGTCGGTGGCCAGTGTAAGATGGTGTAAACGGAAGAGAAATGAATCATTTGATGAAGCGTCGTAAAAGTGCTCGGTGGCCGCGGGTGGCAGCAGAACATTTTATGTCCATAAACCATATTTTCGCTAATGCAACATGATAATAAAATCTTCCCATCGTTTGATCCCCGCCGACGATTGCAGTGGACGAACACACACATACACTGGGGCAGAGCAGTGGAACCCGCGCACAAGGATATGTTCCATTTCTCTCGAGCCATTTGTTTTTTTCGCTCGCTCGCTCGCTTTCTGTCAGGCTCCGGGGATCTGGCTGGCTTCGGGTCGGGAAGACAAAGAAACGGAGGAGGTACCTAAAAATGTTTTTACTTCCGGAAGTGTGCCGGTGACCCCTGCGACCGACGAGGAGACCTGGCTGGGTGGAAATCTGTGCAGGTTGTTCCACTTCGGCGGCCGAGAGCAGAGCGCACGGCGGAGCTAATAAATCACGAAATGAAACGAGGCTCACCGGCAGAAGATCCGGCTAGAGGTCCCGTGGTCCACAAGCGCTCTCGTTACGCAATTTTATTTTCCCGGGTCTGTGCTCGGGAAGCCACCCGGTCGGGTCGGTCGGTCGCCGCCATCTTGGCGCGCGCAATTGGTGGAGCTCCTTGAACTCTCGCATTTGACTAGCCGCTGAACCGGAACATCATACCGAGGACGACTTAAAACCCCCGGCCCCCGAAGCGCGCGCCGTCGTCGCCGCCACGCTGTGATTCCTGTGCCCCCGGAAAGGATGAGACACGACGGCCACCACAGCAGTGCGAACTCGCACTTGTAAAACTAGTGTACCTAACACACACACGCAGATTCGGGAGGGGTTCTTGTGGGATGCGGGGAGGACCCCATAGCTCCCCGGGGGGTCCAGCGTGTGTGTGTTGGGCTCGGCCAGTAAATTTCTCGCACCAAAGTAAAAGAGCGCAGATTTATGTGGCGATGGTGTCATTCGTGTAATAAATGGGAAGACAGGATGTTTTTCATTGGATTTCCCCCGGCTTTGGCTGGTGGCTCCCTCCCGTCGTGTGTGGAAGTCCTCTCCGCCACCGGCTGGCCCGGCCAAAAGTGCCCATTTTGGCTTCGAGCATATGCTTTTAATGCTCCACCCGGCACACCAGCAGCACACACATACTTCATTTGCATCATCGTCCGGAGACAAAAGTTTTGCGCCAAAAGCCGCAAGCCCCGTATTGGTGGGGAGGGTAGCCCCGGGCAGAAGAGTCCGGGGACGACGGAAATTGATTTCTGGAAAGAGCCGGACCGGTGGCAAAAAAAAACACACTCGCACACAGGACAACGGAAATATGTTCCGGTGGTTTGGCTTTCTTTTCTCTGGCACGTCCGAGGCTCCGGTTCTTCCCCACAAGCCCCACATAAACCACAGCCACTCTCTCTCTCTCTCATAACGACCGTGCCGGTCTCATAGGGCACAGTACGATCGTACTTGTAGCAGAATGTTTGATTAATGAAAAGTGCGTGTGTCGCTTGTAGTCGCCTGTACCTGGGCCATTTGGTTACAGAGCCTGTCGGCTTCTGGTCGCCGCCGGTGGTTACAGGCGGTCACCAAAAACACACATCTCGGCCGATTTAATAAGTACTCTTTCACTCTCCTCCCTTCACATTGACGTGCCTAATGAGCCTCCTTTTGGACATCCGACAAGGACGACGACGTCGTGTGTACCTCACGACTCGCACTCATATCGGTCGCATTCGTGTCCGGATCGTACCGTTCTGCGTGACTCATTCATTACCCGGAACTGGGTCTGAACCCCACCAGCCAGCCAGCTATAACCCTCCTCACCGCGTCCAAAAAGATACAATGTAATTTTCCTATCCAATGTTTGTTTTCCCAACCCGGCCGCACTGCTCTCCTCAGCCAGCGCTCTTGGGGCGTGTAAAGAGGTCACGTTAGGCTCTCCACTCGGTTGAACGTTCCTTCCTTCCGGCCACAGAGAGAGAGAGAGACGGGAAGAAAGAAGTAATTTATTCTACGAACGATATTAGTTCGGCTGAAGGACCCCGGCAGCTCTCGCCCGACGCACACACTCGTGGTGCGCTCGTCATGGATTTTAATGGAGCGTGTATTACTTTAACAACTCTATCGCACACTCAGCGCCACCACGGCGCGAGGACACGGATCAAATTATCCACTGGCCACGTACACCGCGTCCTCTCTCTCGTCGGACTCGTTTATCATAACCATTAACACACCATTCGACGCGAAGCGAGTGGAAGAGGGCCTATTGTTTCCACCGGAATGAGGATACTTACACAGAGCACCGTACATCCCCACTTGCAAGAACCTGTTCAGTGATTTTGGGGGAAAAATTACATTCTCTGTGGCAGAAGAGACCACAAACCTGAAACTACCGGCGCGAGCCATTACATTGATTAAGGACTACCCTTCATTACAGTGATTTGCCTTATATCATCAACCCGTGATTTGATCACCTATTGGTCACAGTTCGATAGTTTTCCAAAATGTCGGCGTCAAAAACCGATCAACACGAAATTCGATCAATTTCGAGCACTTTTCTTTTCAGTGCACAGCTACACAACTCAAATTCGCAGAATTTGCGTAATGATGCGAGGATAATACGAAAACTATCAAACACACCGAGTGCACACAATATAAATTAATTTGCCCGTCACAGATTCAATTTCATCATCTCTCTTCATCCGGGCGCCCAAAACCATCCGCGCACGCGATACCGTATTTGCATTTCGGCGGTAGCCAACCTGAAGCTCCTTCGGCAAGATAGTGGCGGCCAGGGTATGCTTTGAGTGCGGTATCCATATCCGGGCGCTCGGTTTCCAGCGATCCGCAAAAGTTCGCCGCGAAAATTTGTACAACAAGAGCTTAAACATGAACTTTCGGCTGAGAGAGGTCCTTACTGTACACCAGACACCGGAAGGGAACAAAAAAAAATGGCCAGGACAGTCTAGCAGACCCCGGTGCCCGGTGCTGCTGCACCAAAGACAACAGGATTACACAGCTTTTGTTGCACTCGTCGTGCTCGCGCGCGGAACGACAAACTTATAACGAAGCTAAAGTGTATCGTCTTTCACTTTCTCTCTCCCTCTCTTTCTCTGGAGTAGCTTTCCATTGCCGGTGTGTCCTGCTGCGCTCCGGTGCATGAGTTTGGGTTAGCAAGAATTCAAAATTTAATTAACGCAACTTGGAACGATTCGAAGGATCTCCCGGTCGGTCGCCCGGAAGTGGTGCAATGGGGTGTTGGCTTTGATTACTTCGAGTAGCGCGCCCCACACAGTGCTGGTGCTCCAAAATGTGGACCTCCGTTCGACCTCCGTCGCGATGCCCGAGTGAGCCCGATTTTTGGTGGCCACCAAACTCTCTGGTGTTTATTATGCATTCCACATCCGATGCGCCCCCTTTCTGGTGCGGAAATGAGTCCCCGCAGGAGAATCTTGATGGAGCCGGGCCCGCTTTGGCAAACCGTGGGGGGAGTTCCCGTCAGCAGGACGTGTCGCTTTGTGGTTTGAATGTGGAAAACTTTGATTCAATTTCCCAGGCCGAGGAAAAACGAAAAACAAATAGAGAAGCCGCCACGAGGAGACGAGCCCCGACGTTTATCTGGAATACATCCTCCCGAACCTGCACACTTGCATTGCATTGATGCACGCGCTGCGCTTTGTTTTTGCCGGTTCCCATTCGATTGGCGTGCTCCAGTTCCTACGATTCCTGAATAGCGCGTTTCTCGCTTTTGATTTTTGGAGCGCCACGCCGAAAGAACAAAAAACCCCAAACTCCAATTTCGAGTTTGTTCGAGGCGGACCGCGGCAGGCAAATGAAACTTAATGGTATTATGCTGCTGCTGATGCTGCTGCTGCGAGAGAGCGAAGATTGGAGCATCTCGCGCCACACAAAATGGAAAGCAGCGGCGCATATACGAGCCTTTATCACAAACTAAAAGTTGGCACAACCACGAGAGGGAAAAAAAGGAAGCATAAAACGGGGAACCCACGGCCAAAGGTTAGTGCGCCAGGCACTGCCGACCGCCCCAAACCTATTATATGTGCATTAAACTTTCCGAATCGCGTGCGCGCCCTACTTGAGGTGAGCTTTTTTGGTCCTCCGTACAATAATATTGCGCCGCGTGAGAGAGGCAGCAGTACCTCCTTCGGCTTTGTACGAATTTACCGCAATAAACACAAGTTCTTACAAAAAGCTCCACAAGCTCTGTGGGGCCGCTTTTTGGCTCTCAAAAATGCTGCATCCTCCGGGGGGTTTGTTTTTTTGTACGCTGGGTTGTAGTTTGCGAAAAGGTTTTTCCCGGAAAACATCCTCCACAAAGGGCGGGCCAACCATTTACCGTCTCGTCGGTGCGCTGAGTACTTTCCCCAAATCTCTCCGTGCTGAGGACTTTGCAAGAATCTTGTGAATCCTATTTACAGTTTGTGCGCCACCAGAATGAAGCTGCTCCTGGTGGTTTGGCTTGCGGGTGCATTCAGCTTCCGACTGAATGCAAGCTTTGGCGCACGGGTATTATCCATTTGCATCTGGTGGCCAACCGTTACAGACAGGCGTGTACCCGAGTAGAGTCTTGATAAAAAAACAGACTTCCGTCCTCGGTCGGAACGCACGCTCTGCTGCTGGCTACTTGTTATCTCGCCTCGCCGCCTCGAAACTAAATTTTCAAACCGGAACCGGAAAACAAATCTAAAGCACCGAGACCTCTTCATCTCAAAAATGGGGGTTCTGAGGGCGGACATCATTTATTGATCAACCTGTCATCGACGCCGCCCACATTGGCGGCCGTCTTCTCGGTCGCCCGAGAGCGGGTTGTTTATGGGTGACGAAATAAAAGCGGAAGTTTAAAAGTTTTGACCGTGGCCGCGTTTCACCGACAGACAGAATGAGAACGATAGAGCGAGAGAGAAGCGTCAACATTGCGCTTGCTGCTGTGTGTTGGGCGGAATCCGGGAGGTTGCGCCCGCGGCCCGCGAAAACTTTTATGTGTCCTCTGGATCTCTCTGACTCTTCAGTTCCGTATCTGCTACCATTTAGCAGCCGAGGCCGCCGGAGGCGACACCGTCGTACGTACACATCGTCCTATTTTGTTGGTGCCCGCCTCCGTGTCTCCTTCGGGAAGAGCCCTCCCGGAGTCCTTGCTCCTCCAAACCCGGAGCTAATAACGACTCGGGATACGTGCGCGAGCTCCCGAGACTGTCGCATCATATGGCGCCATACTGTGCGCCCCCAAACTCCCAGGGAGCGGGAGAGAGAGAGAGCAAAAAGGTCTGCCTGTCACACTCTGTGTCACAACTTTGAACAACTCCTCCAGTCGCTGCTGCTGGAGGATAATTGTCAACCTCTGCTGCCGGAAAGGTAAGAGATCAAATTAAATGTTGAGAATAAGTTTCCGACTCCCGGGTTCCCGGTTCCGGAGAAACCCTGCCTGCCTGTCTGTCAGTCACACAGACAGTCAGTCACACGCACACACACACACACGAGCGCGCGCTCCTTTGGGCTACGAAGGAACTGCTGCTGCAGCTGCAGATCAAAAAGGACGCAACGAGTCTTATCGTTTGAGTATTAGATGAGTTTTGGTTGGCGTCTATTGATCACAACAACTTGCGTCGGATGCACTTTCTGGGCGCCACCCATCATCATCGACGAGATTGCTGCCGGGTTGTGGTTTGAGTTACGCAATCTGCAGCTCGCGAAACGGGACGCGCGTAATATGAGATCCACTCGAAGACGCAGGATTATTGGTTCCCTATCAGGTTGCAATCACACCACACACTCTTCACACGGGTTCGTGATTCGATCCGCAATTTGCACCGCTACGACTGTCTATTAAAGGATAGATGTGGTGAGCCTTTTCAAAGGGTGGCAAATACATTTTAATATTCAACCATCACGAGCCGCGCTCATTGGTCCTTGAGACCAGCTACGCGACAGACAGCGATCGCCGTCCAAAAGACGTCAGTTGGAGCAACTCTTGCAAACATACCTCATTAAGGATTTGGATTGATCCGTCAGATATCAACCCGTGCCGTGAATCTGTCTCTGGTGACGGTCCCGCGAGGATCCGCACGTTACTATTTACCGATTCGTGGACATGAATGTTCCAGTCGGTGGAATCCACCGCCAGAAGTTGTTCCTATCCACACCAGCACCAGCGCACCCAGGGGTGACGGATGTCAAGTGCACTTTCCGTGAACTACTGCATTTCGCCAAACTTCGCCCGTAATTAACGATCCGAATCGACTTTTGGGCGCCCAGGGGGCGGCTAGCTACGCTACCCTTTGACGTCCGTTCAAGTTTCCCAAATTTTACTACCTCTCAAACCCACCTGACGGAGGGAGTCAGAGTCTCGCTCCGGGAGACTCAAGTGCGTACCTACAGCGGCGCGATTGAGTGTTTATTACCGACCGAGCACCCCGGACCAAAGTTTCTGGGACACCACCAGCATCACACCCCAAGGCTCAGAACTCGACCGAACGATTCCAGGTACCGAGGATGAGGGCACCAGCGGCGCAGCGGGCCACTGTATTGGTATTAAACTTTCAAGTGAAGTAAAATTAATAGCCAAAACCTGAACCACTCACCGGCCGGCCGGCCGGCCAGCAAGCAGCGGCAGGACGACGATGCTGGACGAGCACAATCGTCCACACCATCATCAGGCAGTGTCGAAAAGTTTGCCGGAAAATGGAAAACTTCCACGGCCACGGCTTCGTTCGGGTGGCTTGTTTTTCGCTTACGCCGTGGCCCTCCCCAACGTTGCTGGAGTTTTCAGTTTTTACTTTCGGGTCCAAAACTTGTGCCGAACTGAAATCAATATCACCGGCAAGGCGGGGCAAGTTCGCGCCATCTAGCGACGGTCCGGGGAACTTCCCAAAGACAGAGGAAGCGCCGCGCTGCTCCGCGTTCCTGTGGATCCGCTGGCTAGTTGAGGAGAGTGCTCGACTTCGGACCGTGTGGAGTGGAGAAATTCCCGAGACTGGGGTGGCCGATGGCCGCCCGGTGTTTAGTACACAGCTGCCCGGAGATGATGACTGCGGCGGCCACCAGGATGATGGTCGAAGATGGCGGTGATTGGATCGCGCTCATTTATCATTCCTCGTTCCGTTCGGTCGTGTTGTAAGTTTCAGTAGTTTGTTGGCCACTGGCTTCTCGCCACACAAACACACACACACACACACAGTGTTTTGGCTGATAAAACTTCATCGTCCGCGTCGTCCGTTGAGATGGTAATAAATCTTCCCGCGTCTGGGCAGCGTTTCTTCGGTTTTAATCCTTCTTAGGAGCGGGTTTCATAAAGGCGAAGCCATCTCGTGATCAGTTTCCGAGAGCATGTGCAATTATTTTATGATGATGATTTTGTTTTCCGCTTTCCGCACTGTGTGTGACACCGCAGAGACCACTGGCGGCGACGAATCCTACAGTTTTTATCATCTATCAACATCAACCAGAACCCCTTTCACACGCCTCCGTGGGGATTTTTTTTCTGAATCCCTATCTTGTCCCTGTTTTTAACTTACTCCTGAAAACCGATGCAATCAGCGGCGGTCCCAGTACTACTCTTCTCCTTGCACCGGTCTGTGGTGCCCTGTCTGTGTGTGTGTGTGTGTGTGTGGTTTGGAGTCGTTAGCTCTGAATCCGGTGGCCCCGGAGCAACCGTTCACACCATTACTCAATTAAACGGGGACCAAACCTCTCGCTGTGCTGTACTGTGCCTCTTTCCCAGCAGTACCAATAGACGGCGCTAACGATATCGTTAGCGCCGACACTGGCTTTACGCCCTCCTCGATCCGGCGATGTATCCGCCATGGTGTTGGTGATGGGTCCGTCCGGAGGCCCCCTCAGGAGCCTGCGAATATCTTGGGCACGGAAAAGAACGCGCAAAGTGGAAAAGCCGCGACGCCAGTTCCGCCGCTGCCGTACGTGTTAACGAAACCACGTGACTCCCACCACCACTGCGCAGCACCGGAGGAGGTCCTCCGAGGGGCCACCTCGGCTGCTGTGAAACAATAGGGCGGCGTGCCCAGGACATCCGGAAGAAACCTGGCGACCGGCGTGTGTAACAGGATAAAAAGTTATCTCCCGAGATGTTTAAATAAGTTTTCCAACTGGAAATTGCACTTTTCTTCCATTTCCCGTTTCTGTGTGGACGCACACACACACACACACCCAGAGATCGGAGTACACAAGGATCGGAAAAACCGAAGCGGCGAGAGCACAAGTTAAAATTAAATTCTTTTATTCCACCATCATTACTCCCCGGACTCGACGGTGTGGCGTTGTCCGGGGTGTGTGGTGCGCCGTGGCCCACTCCGCCGGTCCTTTGAGGGGTGCCCTGCATCCTTTGCCAGCTGCTACTGCTGTTGCTGCTGGTGCCTTATGTTTCGTCCTGTGGCCGGACACGACGCGCGACTCTTGTTCTAGCCAAGAGTTGGAGCCAAGGCCTAGCCAACTTTGCTCCTTCTTGTCAGTAGTGAGCCAGAGCCTGCACCGGACGCCTGCTGCATCCGCCCTCTTCCGGTCAATGATGGCCTATGCTTCGTACTAAAAAGAGAGCACGTGCGCGCGAGAGAGAGAAGAATATAAAAATTAATTTACACATTCATAAACAGGCGGAAAAACGGTGCGACAAGAATCAGGGTTTTCAAGCCACGAGAGAGCTTTTTGGTCCCTTGGCCATCGTCGTCCTCGTCGTTGTCGTCGGTTGGTTTGCGATGCAGCAAATGACACAATTGTTAACGAGCACAGGGGGCGATGAGGCGAGAGCGAGAGAGGTCCTTGTTGTACCCGTCATGACAAGATGTCCGGCTTTACGAGTTTTTTCGCACACACACACACACACACACACATTGACTGGATCCCAGGTTGGTAATCTGCAGCGCTGCCAAGGCTGCCCGAATTGAATGTGCTAATGAACGGAACATTTCCATAATTTTCATTAGTTTTCTTGAGGAAAATTATTTCCATCAAAAGTTGGCGGGGCCTCCAGGACACGAGACACGGGCTAGCTATAAACTACACTTTCTGCTCGCGCACACCGCTGTGTAATACACCGGACAGGCGTCGTAAGGTAGTAATTGCAACTTCAAGCGCAGTCTTTTTACCAAAAAAAGGACCTCCAAGCGCGGGGGGGCGCTCGCGCTTTGTTATTCATTTTTAGTCAAATTGTTGTAGCACATCCGGGACGGGAAGCCTTGCTGCGGCGGAGAGAGCATAAACTCTCCGCTCTGTGGGACGTGAACGGTACTTTGCACAAAATGATTGATTGTGACACAAAAATGGGACCGGTTTTTTGGACCCATTGCCGGTTGGCTCTGCCCCTGGTTCTGTTGGATCAATACCGATGAAGGATTAACGGCGGTGCGACATCTGTCCGCACGGGGTTTCCGGTTGACGAACGTGACACCGACGCGCGGTCGACCACAATCGGGAAACCATAGTTCAAAAACGAGGACCAATAAATTAGCAGACCTGCCACACGATTTGGATCAGAACGAGCTTGCGACTATCAGTTTGAAACTAACGAGGTACATCTTGTCCGGAAACTACTAAAACCCAAAACAGCGTTTCAATCAAAATAGAAAATAATGTTTTATAAAACAACGAGAACTTGACGAAAGTTTGAAAACGAGTTAAAATCAAGAGAAGAAAAATACATTGCAAAACAATAAGCAACTTATAAAAGTAAAAGAAAAAGTAAAGAAACTAAAGTTGAAAAGAAAGAAGTAAAATAATGGATGTATTCATCGCATTCCAAACAATATTCTGCCAGTTTCGGCACAATGAGTTGTAAATAACATGGCAATGGCGAATCGGATTCGACAGATTGAAATAGTGGCAAACTAAACGCCATACGCCCGATGGTGGTGGGTTTCGGGTCTTCGGCGGAAAATTGAAAGAACGTGTCACTGTCACTGTGACCGAAATAAAAAAAATATCAAGCTCGACTCGGTGACAGCGCGCCGCAGACACAGACCCGACTGTGTGCTAGTGTCAGTTGATTTCTCCGGAGAAATCATGGCCACCGCCGTGACAGGCAGGCCAAGGCAAGGCCCCAACCCGTTACGGGTCCCGAGGTTCCGGTATTATACTTTGTTTGCATACACCTCCTGCTGGTGGCGTGGTGTGTGGCGCGCACTAAGCGCGCTAATATCGCCACCCGAAGGAGGAGGGAGCCACATTAAAAGGGCGTAATTGGAGATGGTGTGCCACCGACCGACTCCGCTCGAGCTATCGTGGCGTCTAATTCGTGCTATAAAAATTCCTTTTCCCCACTTCGCCTGCCGCCGGCCGCCACTGATGGTCGTGTGTGGTTTGTTCGGTTTCGGGCGATATGGCAAACGACAGAGAGAGAGAGAGAGGCTCCTCGACGCACGAGCTAACCGTCTGACGTCTGACGTATGGAGCCCTCCGGAGCGGACGAGGAAACCAGATCATGTGTCTTTGCGGCGCGCATTTGGCCCCAACGACCACGCTGACGGCGTTGGGCAAATAACTTTGTTTCGGTGGAGAACACCTCCCTTATAATACCCCCCACACAGGGGTTGGTGGGTTGCGGCGGACCAGGAAGGCGAAAGTTTCCTTCGATCGTATAAATATTACTGCTGCGCGGCCCGACCCGGCCCGCACCCGGTGTGTTGTGCGGTCTGGTCTCGGCAGCGGAAGCGAAAGTAATAAACTGAGTAGGGAAAAATTGAAATTTAATGCTGCCCCATATAATGATCGTATTATGAGATGCTTTATTGTTATGTGTGCGGGCGCGCGCCTTCGGGCGGCCAACGGCCAACCGGCATTCCCAACTGTGTTCCCAGACAGGGCACAGGGCCGCTCACTCCCACCCGGCGAGATCTATGCTGCCTTCATTGGGAAGGTGTTGGATATTAACAGCGAAAGAGAAATTCGGTCAACCGTCACCGTCCCCAAATGGCCGGGATTTGATAGGTCTACCTCCCGGGCGGTAGCTCAGGAGAGCGGCCCTACTTAAATTTTGATAGTATCTCGAAACAACCGGAACCCGTAGCGGCGCACGGCCGGACTCATTATTTTTGCCGATCAATGCTGATAATGCCGATCAATATCCTGTCTACGACACCACCAACAGCATGGGGTTCAGAGCCTAATTGAACGATAATGATTCTCATTTGCACCAAAAGGGACTCCTGGGTGTTGCTGGAAATCGACACTATATTGTGATGCGATTGTGACTGTCGCTGTATGGAACGTAACACCGTCCTGACAATTCACAGAATGAATTTTGACAAAAATCAAGTAATCGGTAAACTCAACAGGCCACTCCGTGTACCTCTTTTATGTTGGCTTTCACATAAGAATCGAAACGAAGAATGTGTTGAAGGCTATCCCAAAACCGAACTTTTTGGACTGTTTCGAAAATTGGAACAAATGTTGCGATTGATGTATTGCATAGAGTAGGGATTACTAATAGTAATACTATAAATTTATAAAGATTTTTCGAGTTATAAGCAAATTCCCTATATATCTCCGCAGTCTCCGCAGTTCGACGGAGGTCTCGATGTCGCGTACATCCAAAACCCGCGGCTAGTCCCTATTGCCGCCTTTCCCAGCAATTGATGGATCCGTGTGTTGAGTTTGAAAGTGGGAAACATCCATCCACCTCGCCACCATCATCAGATATCCTTGGTTGTGCCTAATGACACTCGGCGCGATAAACTGTAAACGCATTCATTTCCTACGAATCAACATCAGCATTATCAGCCCACGGGACCCGCAGGTTGTCATCATTAAATACGCGCGCTGCTATGCTGCATTCAGCCGTCGGCCGCCAGCGCATCTGTGTCACGCATAATCGAGGAAAAAAGCTCTTCGTTCGCCGCGGCTGCTTAATGATCGTCAGCTGGCCGTAGAATACGGATGGCGGGGCGCTCCGCACACTCTCTCAGGTGGTCTATCAAACTTCACGAGGCGTGAAATGGGAAGCCGTCAAATGGAAAGAAAGCAACAGCAGCACCCGTGGTCTGTATGCTGTTTATGCCGCCTATTGTAAGTGCAGCACTCTCCGTCCAGAGATCGTCCGTTCCCTTCTTGGTTGGGGAACGGCGGCAATTGCACACCCCCTGTTGAATGCACCCATTCAAAGCCGCTTCACTCTTGTACCGGAAAGGGTGACACACTGCTGCGCACCCTCCTGGGCACTGGAACAGAAAAAGAACCGCTCCTATTATGCCCGCTCCGGTCCCATTCTTGGCCGGAGATTGTAATGAGTCCAAACTCCAGTCCGGTCCCAACACAAACACCACCACCACAAAGTAGTTGAGACGGTGCCGCCGTAGCCGCGACCCCGCCGGGGGCCCTCCATCGTGGGAGCATCGTGGAAATGGGACTACACTAATGATTGAAGAAAACGTCGCCATTGTTTACAAGATCATCTCCAGCCGAAAGATTACGCGGGGTCTCTCCGCGCGCTTGGAATTTGATGAAGTTATTAAGCGGCGAGTAATTGGTGGTGCAGAATCAAAGTGGAGCACCATTAGGGTGGCATAATTGTCGCCATTAGTGTGTGGTCCTCCACGCACCGGGGCCTTTCAGCGGCGTGACAGGAGAATCGTAATAAAGTTTCTTAACGGAACGCCATTACGAATGGGTTGTTGGTAGTGCCCCCGCGCACTTTAGATAAGAGGAGCGGACGCGGTACCTGGAGTGTCGCTTTCGAGAAGTCCCCCCAGGAGTTAATGGGCCAAAGTACCACCGTACCGCGTAACTGTTGGTTGTGTTGTGTCCTCTAGACCTGGACTTTGTTGTCTCGAGAAGGCTTCCTCAAGTTATATGGGAGTGGTCTGAAGTTGGTCTCTCCAGTTCCACTGCGCGCGTTCCCCAGCGAGTCCATTCCGCTGGAACCAAAACACAATCGAAAGCCGAAATAAATTGTGTAACCAAATGTTTCCGCATCCCCCGGAGTACGAGACGCTCCAACGAGCGCATTATGAATGAACGTTCCATTAGACATTCACTCAATCTGTCTTCGATACAGCGCGCTTTGGTGTCTGCTACGTCTCGGGTATTCCAGCCCGGACGAACCGGAGAATGAGTTGGGCTTTTGGCTGTCCAAATCGGTGCTCCACTTCACTTCTGATAACACCGCCCGCCAACCAAGCCAGCCTGCCTTATCGTGTTTTTCGCTGTTGTGCGAAGGTCGGCATTCAGAGATTGCGGAAAAAGATAGACCTACTTCTGAGGCCGACGAGAAGCTCGACAGAATTAGCTCCGCCCCAGCAGCAGCAGCAGCGCCATCTACCCCGGAACAATGGCACAGCAATGGGTGATGGCTTATCAATCAACTATGTAGTCGGGCTAGACACACGGGTTCCGGGTCCGGGGGTTCTCCCCAGTTGCCCACCGGGGGCGCAATCGAAAGATCGAGAGGGAATTACCATTTTTCTTCCGGGGCCGGAGCGCGCGAGAAGCCTTCCAAGACGCTGCTGAGAACCTCTTCCTTCGCCCGCAGGCGAAGCCGTCTTCGATTCCATCTTCTATTGTTTGCTTCGCCGAAACATCGCCGTATCGCAGCCGGGTCTCTCCTATAAATGGGGCTCCTGTGATCTGCCTACTTTTCCACAAATCACATCCCAAGTGCGCGCGGCCGGCGTGGGTTCTCTTCCTCGCCGAGATCTGAGCACGCGTCGCGTCGAAAGCGATCGGAAGAAGCGGAAGACATAATGCGCGGGGATGACGGAGTTACACAATACCGTCGGACAGGTGCTTCTTCTCTTCCGATGCGCGCGCCCTCTGTGTCTGTGCCTGTGTGCCGCTGATCTGAGACTGATTTCCGGCGATTTCCCGTTCTGCGCCGGTATCGAACTTCCCGGAGGCCATCATTCTTTGAACACCTTTATGGGAAAAATTTATGGCCCGCCATCACGCGTTGACGCAGGCGAAGGCGCGGCAGGGGACGCCTCGCCGGACCAAAGCGGCGCCCCAAGATAATGTACTCCCGGACTTGGTCGTAGTCGTCGTCGTGTCGCTTGTACGGAAACGTCAGCGGAAGTTAGAGACACCCGCACACCCAGCACCACAGTTTTTTGGGACCGTTTTTCTTCTTCTTGTGGAGTTCTGGTCTTCCGCGTGGTCTGGGGCCCAATTCTTCCCTTGCTCGAGTTCTTGTGCCGGACGAGGGAAGAAAAATCACCTTTTCGATTCACCTTGGTGCTGCTCTATCTATCCGGCCGGCGTCGTCGTCGTCGTCGTGTGCGTGTTCCGCCCTGCCTGGCCAATGCCTCTTGGCCTTTTGACGCCAACTGGAAAGCCGCCCCTCTGGGCGATGGCCGTCGTCGGGACCTCCACCTGGAGTGGGGTGGTGCTCTTCGATGCTGTGTGGAGCCTTCGTTATTTATTGCGCATTTCATCCTGAGAAGTGGCCTCCGCACGGTGATAAACACTGGCGACGACACCAAACGGAGGGGCCGTGGCGGGAAGAAGGGCCTCTTCTTCGTGATGATAAGCACACTCCGTCGCCGCTGGTAGAGAGCAAGCTGTATGTCTTTTCCGTGGCCACTCGGGCCGGCCCGGTCTCTTTCAACGCTTCCGAAGCAAAGCTCGGGCCCGAGAGGCCTTGAAAACTCGTGTTCAACTACAACGAGGATATCCTTGTTTTCTTTCTTCTACTTTTCCCGCTTCTGTCTCTCTCTGTCTCTCGTTCGCTGTGTGTCGCTTTTATTTTTTTGTGCTTTTTTCTGATCCGTGTTCTGACCTGAGCCTTGTGCGAAAGTCGTAAACCGACCTAGAGAGCGAGCGCCGTTAGTTGAGTGGATAAATTCATCATTTCCCGTTACGTTCTTCGCCTCGGCGCGGTATGCCCTCGGCCATCCCTGCAACACCTTACGCAATATCTTCGGGCGTTATAGGCGCTGACAAATTTTGGCACACTGCCGCCTCGGAACATCCTCCTTCTCGAACCGACAACTAGAGAAATGACCACACCCGGGTCACAATCGAAATGAGAGCGGCGATTCCGAAAGGAGGTCGCTTTTAATGAGCCCGCTTTTAAGGGCGGACTCTCGGAAAAGCATTTAACTTTTGGCATCCCTGCTTCGAATGGAATAAATAACTTTCATACGAAAGCGATTAAATGGCACAAATTGCCATTCTAAAACAGCCATTGGCATTGATATACGATCGGAAGTGAACACAGGCCTTTAGTGCACATAAGTGCAAAAGCAAACAAACGTGAGAAAAATGGCAAAGAAATCGTACAGAGACTTAAAACTATAAAACAGCCAAGAAGACTGTAAAACCTATCAACAGTACAGAGAAAGCAGTCAAAGGCAAAGGAAGAAGGCAAAGCAAAACATTCCTTCTTGCCTTATTTTAAGCAATGAAAACAATAAGCGAAGATTGTTGCATGTAAAGACCATAAACGAAATAAGGAAATAGAATTGTGTAATCGGAAGTAGAAAAAAAAGTTAAATATAGCACAAAGAAAATGATTATTGAATAACAAAAGTAAACACCACACAGAAATTTAAAAGTAAAATTTAAAACTATAAAATTGCAAAGAGGATTGGCAAAAATTATAAACGAAGAAACACTGTGAAAGTACAAAAGCGAAACAAACAATGAAAGACTAACAAACGACTGTTAATAACAAAACATAAAAAACAATAAAGGACTAGCCAAAAAGAAACAACCAGGAATAGAAGAAAAGAGTGCGAAATAAAGCCAAATCCCCACACAAAGTGTCGTGCGTCCCGCAGCAGATAAAAAGCTCCTCGCACGAATGCACTTTTTAAGCCAATTTGCGCCGAGCGAGTGAGATGAAAAGCTAATTTTCCACAGGACGACACGCCGCGTAAGAGTTGATAATTTTTCCCATAATCTCGCCCTGCCTGGCCCCACAACAATGCCCGCCGCCCT
>NC_069145.1:69074621-69105571 GCF_943734635.1 Anopheles cruzii | reverse complement strand
GGGGACGCGCGCATCACCTCTCCGCGGTCAGGACGCGGAAACATCGTTCCACATGCTGAGCGCGGGGCGCATACTATTTGGTTGCGCTTCGCGAGAGCGAAAAAAGGTTGCGCCCTTTCCGGGAGGGGTAGGCCACCAGTTTACAACCGTGCCGCGGACACAGACCAGCCTCCCTACCCCGCGGAAACAAAGCAAGGACGAGTGCCGCTGCCGCTAAAAAATGCATCGCTCAGTGTTTAGCGCGCTCTGTTTGTTTGTAAATTAAAATTCAACTCCAACAGCGAACTTTGTTTTTGGAGCGTAAAAAACAAAACGGACGAGAACTATACTCTCCGTTGGGCGACAGCGCCGCATAATCGTCTCCTCAAAGCACAGAGGCCGCATGCAAAGCATGGTCACGGACACAGACGGACACACGGTGCACCGGATGCAGTCTGTGGCAGTGCTTTTTACGCCCGGAAATGACACTTCACAGAGCCAGCCACTCTTCAGTGTGGGGCCACCAGAGGACGGGGCACCCAACTGTGAAGTCACAGACACACACGGAGAATGAGATCCTCAGGTGCGCGCGCGCGCACGCCATGCATCCAGATCCTTTTCGGGGTGACACCACGATCCGCAGAGTTGTTGGCACGGCTGGAGGCAGTTTAAATAAATCCAAATTAAAAGAGTGCGCTTCTGCAATTCATCCATTTATCATACACACAGACACGGGCAGAGGCACGGGCTCGTCCTGCTGACTCGTCCTGCTGGCTCGTCCAAACTCTGTGACCGGTGCCACTCGTCGGTGCACAGAAAAGCGGCCCAAAAAAAGTGAGACACACCCCCAGGGGGGGTGGTAGCTTCGAGGGACGATGAAAGCAGTAGTCAGCCCATTTCCCAAGGACGACCGACGGTTGCGACCGACCGGACCATCTTTGGTCGCTTTTTCCGACGGCGATGATCGCGCCAGCACCAGCGCGCATTAATGCAAATTGCACAATCCTTCTCACACAAAGCCAAACGGAGTCGGGCGACGGGAGCTGTATTTGCTTTTTTAGGTGAAAAACGGTGTACGCAAACAGACACGGGTACCTCCTGGCACACACGCCTGGCCATAGACCATCGGACGGGACCATCAGTGAGTCGCTTCGACCGAACTGGGCACAGCAGCAGCAACAGCAGATGCATGGATGCATTCGAGTGCAATCACTCGTTGCGCCCGGTGCGGTGCGTTGCACACTTGTGCCAAAAGCTCCTGTCGGAGCGTCCGCAGTTGTTGCGTGCTATCTGCTGCGCGCCGCTCCGGTGCGACTAGAATTATCACCCCGGCACGGTCCAGCGATCCAGCGCGCTGCGTCTGATTTGGGATCATCCTTTCGAATAGCAGCAGCGCGGACCACACCGCGCTTCGTAACGTTTGGCAATTCTTTTCTATTTTTTTTTTGTCCATGCCCAAAGTTTTTAGTTTTGTTCTGCCGACGAGAAAAAGGGACCCGAGACCCGGCGCCGCCGCCGCCGCGCATCGTTAACAGTTTTGCCTATCGTGGGTTGCGTGCCAAACAAAAACGTGAAACCCGGCGCACAAGATAGATGTGCCTTTTCTCCACTACGCTCCGGTGGGGGTGGTACGCGGGGGCCACAAAACCACAAAACACCCAACCACACTCCGAGCTAATCCGATCCGCCGTCGTTATGCTCGCGCGCGACCAAACCGCGCATTGTGTCACCATCAATTACGATTATCGCCTGAGCTGCTGCAGTCCGGCCGGCCGGCCTTCTTTTCGCACAATTTACTCCTAAAAAGAACTTGTTTATTGTTTGTGTGCGTTAAGACATCGTTCGGTGTGCGGCAAACACTGTTATCTGCCGCCAGCCTGGGTCTGCCAAATGGTTGCGTTGAGAGAGGGATTCTTGTTCGATGAAATCGATCCTTACGATCGCAACATTTCACGTCGCTTGTTGAGAGAAAGCTTTATTTGTTTAGCAAAATTGTGTTATTTAATTGAATCCCGGCCGATTGAACGAAGGAAACATGTTGAAAAGCACACTGTTCATGCTACAAAACTCATCGGCACTTGAATGGGGCTTGTTTTGATTTAAAAAGAATCAAACAAAGCACAAAAGGTATAAAAAATTGAAAAGAATCTAATATTAGTAACACGATACTAGAGAGAAGCAAATGGGAAACAATTTTCCATCGAAGCGCGAAAGAGTTGAAACAAACTAAGCTACAAAAAAGGAAACATAAACGAGGCTGCGAGCATCATGAGCATCACCGGGAACAAAACGAACTGTTCGATGAACAAAAATTAATTAAAAAATATATCGATTCCACCCCCTTCGTTGTGAGGTGAGTTTCGACAAGTTGTAAACGATAAACGGGAAAATTAAAGAAGAAAAAACCACGGGAAAGATAAAAACCCAAAACAACATGCAGCAGCAGCAGCATGCTGCGCAGACCCCATTTCCCTTCCGAACGGCCACCCAGACCACCCAGACCACCACGACACACGCACGCTGAAGTGCTAAATTCTATTTAGTACGAGATAATGGATTTCAGTGAGCCCCGGCACCCCCGAGCACACACGGGGTTAGTATCAGGTGCGCCAGGTGAACCACTGATTGGTTTACATGGCTCTGACCATGGCGACCGCGTGCCCGCCTAATGGTGCAGCTTCTTCTCCTTCGCGCTCGACGACCAGGACCAATGAAAAAGGGCAACAAACCACCACCGCCAAGCCCCGCTGGCCGGCCGGCGAAGAGGATGTGTGTTACAAATGAAATAAACTAACAACAACAGCTGCTACTAGAATTTCATTAACTTTTATCTGGCCCCGGTGTTTTGTGACCGACGACCACGCGGGCGAGCGTGTGTTGTAAAATGCTCCGGAAACCTGCCGAGCGGGACCACAAGCCGGAATGGGGGACGATAACCGATAATAGCATGCTCTCGTCGTTGTGCTGTGTTCAGCATCACTTTTCTGATCGTTCCGATCATCCAATGTCGGCCCAAAAAGGTGCCCTTTCTGGATCTTCCAGAGTTTGGACCAAACCAAACTGGATCCTTGATCGTTGACTGAAGCCACACGTGAAACGATATTAGTTAATTATCGGCCAGCGGCGGGTGCGCGAACTGCTGGAATGTTGAACCCAAAAATCTTTCCGCCTCACGGTGTTAAGTGCTGCACCCCCCCAGGATGCAGTCTTTTCTTTCCTGCAACTGGCTGTGGAAGCTAGCAAAAAACGGCACACAGAACTCCTCTCACAGAACACTCGGATCTGGGGTCCTGCACCGCACCGCCGCAACACTCTTCGAACAAATCCGAGAAACTGGAACAGCAAATCCTCTGGCGTGCAAAGCTCCGTGCAAACCCCCCTCGCCAGCCCACAGTGCACATCCGGGGTTTCGGTCTGGTTCACCTCGAAAAAGGATTGTCCCGAGGGTGGCCGTATCGTGTGTGTGTGTCGGTGTGCGCAAATGCACGCGAGTGGAATGAAAAATGGATTCCGAAAATAATGATTCCCCATATGAAACAAAGCCCAGCCCCCCGAACCCCCGGGTCCTCGACAGGCATCGTCGTCGGGCCCGTCGAATGCTCACAAGCCTGCTGCTGCCAGAGTCCGGTCCGGTCCGGGAAGATCATCTGCTGGCCACACCGGCCAGCTCCCTCAAGGGAACTGTTAGAATGGCGGACCCCACTCCGTATAACATGCGACGCCGGGTTAGGACTTCTGGTGGTTTGCCTGTGGGGAGGGTGTTCCGGTCGGGGGTTGTTGGGGTACCGCAACCGAGTGGAAAGTGTTTTTCGGAAGAAATTGCATTTCCGCAACTCCCCTGGACTGCCTGGAGCCGAGGAGCTGTGGAGCTCTGGAACCCACTTTCGGACACGACCGCAAACAGACGAAGCACACGAAGGAAGCGAAGAGAAGAGGGACACACTCTGTGTTGGTCAGAAACAAAAAAAAACACGGAGAGAGTAGGAGGGAGCAAAGCGAACAAGGCGAAGGGTAAAAAAGCCTCCCAGCCCTCGGTGCCCGCCGCGGACCCAGAAGAAACTAGAACTCGAGTTCTGCCGCCAACACCCGGCACAACCCGGGCCGCCCGGACCGCACAGAGCAACGCAATCGATTCCCATCGCTTTGGAACTTTGCGAAATCCATCGCCATCGCCACCGGGCGGACCACTAGGAGCAGCAGCTAGGACTAGGAACCCGGTGAATGATGTAGAGAAATTTGTAGCAGGAAATTGCAGGACTTTAAGCTTGGCCGAGCAGAAACACCAGCTTTCAGGCAGGAGCACCAGCGTGCTTTGCGCCGTGTCCTCGGGACCTCTGGCTTCTGGAATACACGGAGGAGGCGCCCCACACAAAACGAATAACACCCAGAAGAGCGTCCTCTTTCGGAGTCGATTGTTTTTAATTCCCTTCGTTAGGATTCTAACGGGGGCCACGGGAGTTCCGGGATCTGCTTGACCCACTTCCAGTGTTGCCGCGCGGAATATGCGGCTCTCTCTCTCTCTTCTCTCTCACTCTGTGTTGGCTCGCCAGTGGGTCGAAGATCGAAGTGCTAACGGTGGCTTCGTGTAACACGCTGCTGCGTGTAAAAAGTTTTTCGCCCAAAGAAAACTTTACAGCCCCCGAGAAGAGTGTCTTCGTACACGGTTTTATTCGATCGCCCGATGTGGTCAAGGAGCTGCAGCGCAACTCTCGGTGACTTGGCTAACAACGTTCTGGGGCTTTGTTCCATTTCCGTCTGCTGCTCGCGGAGTGTTGGGTTTTGGTTCGTGAGTAATGTCGGGGGCTTTCTTAAGGGTAGCGAATGACCTCAATGTCTTCTGGGGAATATCTCGGAGCAGCGACCAGAAGGAGCTGAATGATGCAATTCTTCATTAACAAAAACTAAGGATTTTACTATTATTTTGTGCGGTTTTAGAAGAAGTTACCAGTACTGTGAGGTTACAAAGAAGCTATGTATTCCCGTCCATTACGAGACTTTTGAAGATTCAGACTTTAAGGGGCATTTGGTGGATGAATACCTTAACTTTGATCCAGTGACAGCCATCGAACCTGCCTCAGCAGTATTAAGAATTAGCCAATGCTTTCCAAGGAAGATTAGATTTTTGTTGTACTTAGAATATTTTTATATTCACGTCCAAATTCAGAACGTTCAACTATTCGTTCTTTTTAATTCTTGAATTTCACTCCGTTTCGCTTTTGGGTGACAACGTTCAATCAGAAACTGATTTAAACTTACTTCTTGTACAGCAACGATTCGAACTATCATAAGCAGCGTTCTTTTTTGGCATTTTTTTTAGCAAAAGATCGGATGACTCGCCTCGTAAAGGAACACTTTCAGTGCCGATAATCACCCATCGAGGAAGGAGGTGGCCCCCAGAACATTAGCCTCTCCGGAAGTGGGAAATTTTTCTCCAGCATTTACACGAACGCAGGGAACGGCTCGGGATGGTGGTTCGATGAAATGTGAATGATATTGAGCGAGAAATGATGGATTTAGTCTTTCAGGCGCGTGCCGTTTGAAGTATACTTTTTTCCGCGAGCGAACGGACGAACTCTTTGTACATGTTTATGCTGTCGCCCGCCGCTCCACCCACTTACATCGTACCGTCCCTCAGTCTTTCCACACACACACACACAGTTGGTCGCGTAATTGTATCGAATCGTGCCCCAAATGGGTGGCCGTGCCCCCCCATACCTAGGGCTCCGATCGGCGACAACATTTTCCTTCGCCCGAGCATCAATCATGTTGTGCCTTTACCCAACCCGTGCGTTTCGGGGCGAACCATTTTCCCGTTCCATCTGCAGCAGGGTGGTGTAGTCCCGGCTCAATGGGGCAATCCTGTGGAAAACGAGTGCCATTTCTCGGTACCGGGGCGCCGTTTGTGGCGAGAAGGAGGCGGTCGCATGATTGTGCGCGCTTGGGTCCTTGAATTAGGAAGCAAGGAAGGCGGCAAGGGCGGCAAGTGAAAACCCCAAATCCATACGCGAGAAGCGAGAACTCCACACGCCCCGAGAAACCGGATGGCACTTGCGGGAAATTGTTTCCCATTTTGCTCGCCCTCGCACGCTTCCCTACCCTCTCTCTCTCCCTCTCTCTCGCGGTCTCTGCCGTCGTATCTTCGAATGGCATCCTCGGCTGTCTAATCGAAAACGGTGTTTCCAATCGACGGCGCTACGTGACAAATCCACAGTCCGATTCCTTTTTCCGGTAAAGCTTAGCTTTTCGTCCGCCGTCGGAAAAGACACAGTGTGTTATCTACTTGTTTTCCACGTCCGAGTTTTCACTCTAGCTGTTCCTCAACGCGAGCATAGAAAGAAGCAGAAGGAGCGGCGCGGGCACGATGTTGTCACAAAAGTTCACACGGGCGAACGAACGGCGGACTGCTTCACTTTTGGCGGCGACATGTGTTTGCTGCGAGACGCCCGAGTTCCAATTAGTACGCGGTTCCAAGTTCACTGTTTGACGTGCTTGGCAACTGATGTGGTGGCTTACATTGCGCTGCAAGCGGAGCAAGCGTTCGAGCTGACTCAGTTCTCAAGCGTCGAGAGCGAGTGGCATGGAGTAATTGGTTGTGAAAATCGGAGATTGGATGCCCCTTGGGACACACGCGGTCTATGGGAATCCAAATAAAATCTGGTCTGGAGTTAAAAATTGCAATCCCATTAATGGTCAAATTCCCCTCATTACAGCATAGTGAGGGACGTCACCTTTAAAGGTATCTAAAGTTATGCTCAATAGACCATTATACAAGTACTTAGAAAACAATTGGAGATCCTTCCAAAGATGAAGCTGAATTCCAAATACTGGAACGCTTCGAAGGAAGTGCATTTGGTAATGTTGTAGGTTTCCAAAAAAGGCTCCCAAACTTGGAAATCTATATCTATCCATCTCCTCAATCGAATGGATATCGGTTTTGCAACTAAAAAGTGGGTCTTGGGGACGTTCCATTTTCGTTTGAATGTCCCTTCAACCTCAAGAACGGCCCAAACAACCTCGAGGTAGTCTACACTGTCGCTTCATTGCGTGATTGCATATTAACATAATCATCGGTCTGCTGCAACGCGACCGACCGCGGGCCAAGCAATTTCCAAAGACGGCGGGACGGTGGGACAACCATAGTTTGCCACCCAATCACTGCCCAGCACAAGCACTTGGGCAACATGGGCTGGGCCTCATATTTGCCTGCTAAACCGCAACCACCCCCCGGTCGCGCAATCCGTCCACCGTATGGCGGAGAGCTGCATTACGAACGATAGATTTAATGAAAAGTGAAAACTAATGCAATCACGATAATCTTATTAGTGTGCGCCTGGCGGGACCTCTGGGCCACAACCCCGGTCCGTCTCCCCGGCCTGAGGCCAGAACGCGTATGTTCAGGCTCGCTCGCTGAAAAGGCTCCAGACCTTCCGGGGGGCGACCTTCCGTCGATGAGTTACGGCTGGATCGTTCATCATCGTTATCATTATCGTCGCCGCCATCATCGTGGTCAACGGGCAGAGGGTTGGAACCCGAGAGCGACGCAAACCCGGCACAAGGTTTAGCCGTAGCCGTGTCTGTGTGACACACGCACGTGAATATTTTATGCAGATGCACCAGATTCTGCTGCAGCGAACGTGGCAGGAGCGGCGTGTGTGTCCCTATCCCCACGAACCCGGAACGCGGGGAACGAACAACACCACTTCGATTGGACACCGAACGATGGCCGGCCCGGCCGGAGGCCGGCCGACGATGAGTCGCATTTTGGGGCGCACACCAAAAAGGATCCTCGCCCTGGATCCGGCCCACAGCAGCCAGCACCCGGCCCGAGGGCTTCGATTTGATCGGTCCGACGATGGACCCAATATTTAGCCTAGATAATTGATTAATAATCCCCCGTGGTAATGCCTTAATCTGCTGTCAATAATCGAATGATCCATCCGACGGCGAACGGCGAAGCGCTACGGCGCGCGGACTTCAGGCCTCAGGACTTAAGTCCTTAGGTGCGGCCCCGGTCAAACGATGCGCTGATCAGGCTGTGTGCTTTCTTCTCCGAAGGCCTCGACAGACCGGAGAGCTGGCCACAGTGTGGAAATCGATAAACAATCGTCCTCCGGGGGCCATCGCCGTTGGAGGGTTTGGGGCTTGACTTCTCCGGAGCGCGAACGACCGAACGTCTCCGGTCGGGCTCGTCACAGGACCCGGATCGTCCGTCGGTCGTTCTTTTTAAACCCCCAAACGTCGATGCTGTGTCGACGACCGACGCCGCCCGAGGACGACCATCATATCGACGGGGCGTTTCTGTGCGGTTTATGCGCTTCCGGTCGGCGCGCGTAGTGCATTAAAAATATGCATTTTTCATCAAACGACGATGACGCGCCGGGACTGCTGTGCGTGTGAGACCATTGTCTGCGGAGGCCCGAGGGGCGCGTTTCGGGAAAGCCTCTACCGTGCGTTCTACTGCAGTTCAAATTTATAGAGCCACCTAGAGAAGAGCCCCAGTGCATGATCCAAGAGGGGGAGCTTAACTCCATTTTGGTCTCCATTAACTCCGGGGGCCTTCGGACGGATCGGCCGTGGTTCAATTATGTGTAGATTTATGCCGTGGAGTGCTAACCAAAACCGTACCGCATATTTTGTTGAATGTTACCTCAATAATCTACTAGACAGAGTGGAGTTTCTTTGAGTTATCGAAAAGTTGTTATTCTTCTAAAAGGTCATTCGAATCAACTTCTATCGTGCTCTATCTAATGGATTGTCTTGCCAACTTTTGGTGGTAACTTTTACATAGTCTTTCCACTTCCAGTTCCAGTTCCGCTAGATCCGTGCAGACAGGCAGACTATTGTTTTGAGGCTCACCATATTCGGATAGATTCAGCTCGCATGCCCTCACAGAAACATTCCGATCTCTGGCATCCGGGCGTTTTTGCAAAACAAAGTACACCATTTTATCATATGCCCGAGCCCGAGCTCGTCCTACGTTTTTACATCTGCCAAAACGCCATTAGATAAAAAACACCGACGAACCTGTCAAATGCAGACCGAAAAGAGACCTGAAAAACACTCGCGCACTGGCTGCTGCTCCTGGCTCCTCGGGAACTGGGTCAAACGGGCATTAAAATTAAACTCTCATGCCGGATCTCATCGGCCACCGTGTGGAAAAAAAGAAAACAAACATACATTTAGGAGAGGCAACGCCGCGGGCCCGTCAGATTTGGGGAAACGCCGACCAGTCGGTGGCATCAGATTACAGACCAAAATCACACACAACAATAAATTCATTCGTCGCCGAAAACGATCCTTCCCCCATCGCATACCTCTACTGCTTCGGGTGCGCGCCGCGGCCCATACGCAAGTTAACGCCAGCGCCTAAAAACGCAAACGCGCACAGTCGATATTAGCGTCATCATGTTGCCGGTGCAGGATGCACCACCACCGGCCGGTCGGTAGAACCAGAAATAAAATGTTGCATTCGTGCACAATCGAAACACGCACAAAAAAACACCGCAAAAGAACCGCACACACACACACACACCAATCTGTCGGACGGGGTCTTCTGTGGCCCAATTTTGGGTGGAAAAAAGAGCCCCAGCGAGAGAGGTCCACGGAAAAAATCCCCTACCGGTGTCGGTGCGCTCGGTGGTGTTGAGGGATGATTTAGGGAAATGTGTCATCCACTCCCTGGGTTGCATATCATCGTCCCCCCCCCCCCCCGACCAGGCCCCGGACACTGCAAGAGCTGCAGTGCAAACGCGCACCAACCGCTAACAACATTGCAATCACGTATTGCAGCTGCGTAGTGGGGCAAACATTGTAAATCCGCCCTTAACGTATTATGTGCGCCTTTGTTTTTCGTTTCATTTTTTTTTTTGGAGCTTGCATTTAACAAGCACACACAACACTATCGCTATTTTCCTATTAAAATGAGAGAGAGAGAAAGATGATGGTGGAAACTGCTATGCTGAGAGTGAGCTCAACAACTTCAATAGGATTTTGATGCCCGGTTTCTGCACTGTTTTCTATTTGTTTGCCCGTCCATGCTTCAGCGATGTTAGAAACGATGATGGGCTTGAGTTCCGGGGGTAAAAAATGCGTCATGTTTTTGTGCCCACACGCACACACTTGCAACAGAATTGATTGGTTTACACAAAAGCGAAACGCTTATGCTAATCCTTTCCAAATCAAATATTGGCCGATGGCTATTGTGAAGCGCGGGACCACACTACTCACGCTGACGTAGCAGAGGATGCAGGGCCTCGGCCGAAGTAATCTCGTTTCCAAATAGAGATTGTTTGGCACGGTAACATAATTTACATTCCCTGTAATCTATACGCCCCGGACGCAGAGCCACGGGAACATAAACCGAACCGATGGAAATATGATTAAAGTTTCCCGCGTTTTAGATTGAGTTACTAGCAATGGAAATTAATTTCTATTCGAATTTAACGCCATGCCACGTGCTGCTGTGTGTCCGTTGTCCTCCCCACGCAATCCGTGACACGGCCACGACAAGAACCATCGCCGACTTCCGTCAATCACGGGACACGCCCGCTTGTGGGGCAGAGTTTGGTTCTATTTTCTCCTTTATCACTTTACGGGATTTTTTTTATCGCTCTCTCCCAACTGACTTGAATGACTGGCCGTCTTTTGTTTGGCCCTTCCGTCGTGCCCTCCCATAAGCGACGCCAAGTCTGCGCCGGGTGGAGTGATCTTCACAACAAACAGCGGACACCTTTCGGCCCCAAAATCGGGCGTGCGCCAAGGTGCTGAGTGTGAATGCATCGGCGGCGCATAGAAACCTGAAAATAGAACCCAGGCCAGGGCCACTCTAAGGACTGGGAGCATTATTGCGGAGCGGAGCGTTGACAAAGGGCCCAACATATGGGGGATTGTTTTTTGTTTCACTTTTGGCCGGCTCGAATCTACAAATCAGGCTTACATGATCTACGATCTGCGCCCCGTACGGCCCTTGGAAACCAAAGCGGGGAGGGAACCACGCTTTTTAACACTCGCTTTTTGTTTTTAAAGACCCCTCGACGATAGAGGTCAAAACGGGCCCCCCGATAGTGGGTGGGTTACAAAAAAAACGTCATTTCAAGATTTCGGAACGACTTTTTGGGGGTTTCTTCCATTTTTTTCGTCTCGAAAAATTCCAAAACTAATTTATCTGCGGGATTAGCGCGCAGTGCAGAAGTCATCCGGGAGGGGAAGCCTGTGCCCTCCTCGCAGCCAAGGTTTGTGTGTGCCCGAGATACCGGAGCGGACCAAACCGTAAACAAGCTGCGGCTCATGATTGATGGAGCGATTCATTTGAAGAATGTCCGGCGGGGCCGATTAACGAACGTGTTCGGCAAATTGAGGAATGAGCACAGAGAGGTCCTTTGGATGAGAACTAAAACCTCGCTGCCCCATAAAAGTGGCACGTAAGCGGAGGGACTCCATTTTAATTGCCCCACGTGCAAGGCAATGCAATCTGTGTGCTGCAGCATAAACCCAAATTCGAACCGCGATAAACGTTTCAACAGAGTGTTCCGGGCTATGTGGCGGATAGAACCGCGATTATTTGACTATTGCTCAACAGGCGACACACTCTACGCCGTTTCTGTTTTTGTCGGAAAACAATCAATCTACAGCACACACCCAGAGCGAGCAACCCACATGGTAACTGCTGACGCCATTTGCCCACCGAAGCACGCCCTGTGGGGGTTGCGGCTTGGTGGTGGGTGCTCCGAATGCTGGGTTTTGCATCGCGTGCCCAGGACGGCGTGCCAAACAATTGGATTATGTTACGAGCAATCAATCACCATTCCATCCGGCGGCTGCTCTCTCTCGTGATCAGAGCCGTCTCTGTACTTCCCGAAGTCCCTTTTTCTCTGTCTGTTTGATGGTGGTAACTTCGCGAGACAGTATCAGTTCTCCCGCAACCAAGAAGTCGGTGTCTGTCAGTCTCGCCAGGCTCGTCGGTGCGCGCGGCTTGTAATTCATTCAGAGATCGGATTTCCTGCTGCTGCTGCCCTCTTCAAAGTCTCGCGGCTGCGCATTCCTCCTGCGATGGCCTTTCGCACGGCCCACCACCCGACGACCTGCTTTCCATCAACTCCGCACAGCAAACCGCCGCCCTTCCGGGTCTCCGTTATCCAAATATCGTTAATCGCTCTGTAATATCACTTTCATATTGGTCGTGTTCCAAAAGCCACGGCCGGCCGGTCGACCGACTGCGCAAAGTGATACATTTCTGTGGCCCTTTCTCTTATTCTCTCCCTCGCTCTCACTCTCCCTGTCACTCCCTGTGTCTCCCGAGAGAAAGATTATTTATATTCCGATTTGGTTGCGATCGAAATCCGCACCTGGCGGCTGCGGCTGACCCAACCGGGTCTAGGAGCTAGTAGGAAGGGAGGTATGGTTTGTGTTAATCGTGGAATTAAGTCAACGGCCCGTGATGGCCCCCAATGCTCTCCACCACCCCCCGCCACGGAGCCACCACTGCGGAGACGAAGCAGAGAAAACGAATTCCGCGCGCCACAATATTCCGCCCAAACAGAGTCCGCGTCCGCGTCGGAGGTCGGTTTGGTAATTTGATAAATGATCGGCTTTCGCGCAACGCAGCCCTCGGGCCGGGCCGGAACGAACGGATGGATTAAGAACTAAAAGGTGCTCCCCCCCGGGCACAGGCCGGCTGGCTTTCCCCCGTAGCACCGGCAGCAGCAGCAGATGTGGTTCATTAGTGTGTACTTTGACGTGTATCGTTTTGTGAGTGTGATTAATACGGAGAGATACGGCGGTGAGCCCACCAGGAACAGGTCAGGTCTCCCGAGCAGTGTCGCGTCCCACTCGAGGAGGAGGTCTTAATCATGGAGCGCTCGCGCGTTGTCTTGTTTTCAACAGTTTCGGTCATTAATACTTCGCGAGAAATCGCGCCCGCTAAGCCGGCCGCTGGCAAAGTCCAGGCTGGACTGGACTGTGTAACGCCGTTCGCTGGGTAAGTCGGCCTCCCCCCAAAAAACCGCTACAATTCGCGACGAAAACTCCCGACGAACACGATTTGTGTTCGTCGAGGGACCACAAGGACCGCGGGAGGCTGCTGGATCCACAACGACAACACAGAGCAGAGCAGGGTGGTCCACAGACGGGCAATATCCTGGCGTTCCCCGGTACTTATTTATGCAAACAGCCCTAACTTTGCGGACACACCGCCGCACCCGGACAACGAGGACGTCGACGACGACGACGGTGATGAAATGCGCTCGGCAGTGGCAGGGGATGGCCGAATTTAGCGCGGCCATTGCAACTATCGGCGCATCGCTCGTTACGGTCCAAAAGTTGGCCGTTTGCAGTTGGCCGGCGCGCGCCCTCTCCGTGGTGGGAGTAGAATCGGTGACAAACATCCCGTGTGTGTGTGTGTGGTTGGCGAACAGATTGTCGTCGGTACCGACGACCGAAGCGTGGACCTCCATTTTGTGGTGACGTGACGTTGGTACACTGCGTGGCAAGCTTTCATCTCGTGACGTCCTTTTCCAAGCTCCAACCCTGGTGGGGGGAATGGGCCCCGTTATTGGATTCATGCATATGGCAACCGCGTCGGGGCATCTGGCCAGGATCGTGTTCTTCGGCGGGATTAGCAGAAATCGCGATTAGCGCGAGGGGTTTATTGATGGTCGTCGGGAATGTTGATAAACTCGTATCCATGCCCCACGTCGTCACGGTCAACAATTCTTTTCAAACATGAAACGGGAACATTATTACGGACGTTCCCGATTTTTCTCTTTGTGGCGAGTAGGAAGTTCGGCGAGACAGATCTAATTAAACTTTTTCGCTGAGCAGAATTTAACTGTATTTAACTTTAAGTGTGTTCTAATTAAATTGACACTCGGTCTCAATTTCAGAATAGACAATCATTTGCGAGGTCTATCATAAGGTTTCCATAAGTCCATAAGTCGATCAAGAGAAGGTTCATACAAAAAGAAGGACCAAAGGCAGCTAAAGACGTGCAGACTTTCATGATGTACTGCTTAACGGTGTGCCCAGACGCACGATGGGGTCAAACACACGGTCTTTGTGGTTCAAGAGACGAAAAATCTCCAGTGTTTTGACTCTCTGCTGCCATTCGAGCTGTTCTGGCACAAATTAATGAAAGTCCTCAGAGATCTAAGATGTGTCTTTGCTCCGGTCTGGGCTTAAGGGTTTACAAGGTACGCTACGCATCGGCAGGTTCAAATCGGGACACCAAATTCCAGATTCCAAGAAAGAAAAGTTCTCTTTACCACCTTCTGTCTTCTGATAGCGAGAAAACTCCACTCGTCAAAGCACCACCATTCCACTTGGCACAAAGAAAAACCTGATCAATTGCCCCTCAGCGGCAACGGCGGCTGCTGAGCTTGTAACGGGATTTCCATTTCCCGGCATTTGGGAACCATTTTCCTCCTACACATTCCCCACCACTCATGCACACATACATCACACACACACTGTGAATGTCAGCCAAATGTCACCCGACGCATAGTGGCGGGGCGCGTGTCACAGTTCGAAACGAGTGTCATCCTTTCAGCGGCGTCGCGAATTGCGTTGCGTTTCATTTAATTATGCACGTGAAGAGAGGCTCTTGGGCGACGAGAAAAAAGAAGGCTAATTGAAGTTAATTTATGCGACATCCAGCCTCGCTCTCACACACACATCACACACAGCAAGCACACACACATACAGGCGCCGGGTAGAACACATAAAAGAAATTAAACTTTTTTAAATTAAATTCAAACAGACATCGCATGCCAACCGCCCGAGGACGGTGAGGCCTCTTCTTGCTTCCTTTGCGATCTTCGTCACCCGTTTTTTCTGGGCTTCCGAGAACTCGTCCTGTTGGCTTCGGTGTGTGTGTGTGTCGGGCCGGTGACAAATTCTGGAAATTGGGCAACAGGATTTGGTTCGATTAAAAATGTTATCTTCCCGTTTTCGCGGCCTAACCGCGCCCGCCGGCATGTTGTGTTATTTTGTTCTTCCCCCATTTACGGTGGGCTTCCGGTTCGACATTTGAATGCTCTGGCCCCGGGCCATAACCTGTCCTGCCACAAATTGACAGCCGACGGGCTGACTTTTTGCGTTCTTCATCCAATTATAAATTCAAACATCGTTCCGATCAGAACCGTGTGACGCTTCCGAATCATACAGACGCACGTAACAAGGTGGCCGCTCCTGCCGGGTTGTAATACAGCACAGCGCACGGTTTGACACTGTCACGCAAACTATTGACAGGGCGACGGCGTGGGCTTTTCAATTAATTGGGCTCGAGTTTACACCGCGCCCGGAGATCACGGAGAGATCGATTGACCAACGCTCTCCTGGAGCCCGATTCCCGGGCATCATCCCTGCGAATCCGAAATCTAGGCCGTAAATAGACCCGCGTTGGTAGTCATGTCGTGGAAGCCCCAGGCCCAGGCTGGGTCCCGTGTATCCTTGTGCCGCCTCCGGGCATTAGACTTAATTAGCAAAAATATTAAATGCGGAACCAACCGGAGAGGAACTGTAACTCAAATTGAGTTTTCCAAAGTTCGCGCCAAGTCGCGCTCCTTTGCCACCAAAACCCCGTAGCCCAGACTCTGTCGCGGCCCTGAATAGCTCGCTGCAGCTCGCTGAGAGTTCGCTCGAAGCCATCGAAAGGATTGAATACTGGCGCGCACCGTCAGTGATTGAGATTTCCGAACGGTTGACTATATTTACGCCACTCAGACACTCCTCTAGACGAGTGCGCTGGATGCGCGCTACGCCATTACACTCCGACCGATATTAGTTCTATTTTCTCCGACTCGTGCCTCGGGTCGGGCTTGACTTGGGTGGGTTTTTTGTTGGCCATCTTTCTTGACGTCGATGAGCCTTGCTGGCGGCACGAGGCGGGGTTGTGTTTAACCGATCGGCACGCAGGCACGTACGCGCCGGGCCACGGAAATACGTTCCCGTTCCGTGTTACGTCTAAACAGTTCACGCGCGCTGCTCGGCATGTCATTTCCCCAGTGACTTCCTTCGACCATCCAACCGGGTTCCGTCGAGGGTATACTGGGTGTGAGTACCAGGGAATCGGAATTCACTAATCGATTTCACGTGCTGTGTGCGGGGCGTAGAGTCAGCGCTCCCGCGCTCCGTAAATAACCTTCCGCTGAACCCGTTTATGTTATTGGAAGTTGTCATTGCTTTCGCTGCACACTCTGAGCAACTCTGAGAAATGCTTCACGAGCGTCTGTAGGTTAAAGTGTTTAAATTCTCCGTTGGTCGGTCGATACCCGAAAATGATGGGATCTTCTTAAAATCGTACCCAACGGCGGGCGCTCTGGTCAAGGCTCAGAGGTCACCCAACACCCCGTATCTGTCATGTATCACACCCGAGGACGGGGACCTTTGAGCAGCATCCATCTTCGATGCACTCGCTCCGGTCACGACGAAGGCCATCAATATCAAAATCTCATCAACGTATGAAGGATGGGCAGCCGCCTCTCGTTGGACCGATAGACACGAAGGGACCGAACCCAAATTCGGGGAGATTTTCAACTGAGTGCGCCTGGGTGTCACATTATCAATTAAAATTGCTTCTTGCTTCGCTTCTCGAACCTCAAGATGATGACCTGAGGGTTCACCCAGGAGGACGGTCCTTGGTCCTTGAAAACGATAGGACAAAATGCAGTGGGCTCTCGAGCGCCACGGGTCGGGCCATAGGGTCGGGCCGTACCTCTGGCTAAGTTCGTGATAAGGCACAGGCTTGGTAATTATTTTTTAAACTGAATCAAAAGTGGCCATTGGCAGCGTTTAAATGAAGTAGCACCACTTTGACACAAACTCACACTTACTTGGTTCGAACTCTCGTTGCCGTTTAGTGAAGCGCCACAAATGTGCCTATCAATCATTAACCGATGAAAAGTAAACACAAACCCGAAACCCGAACACGGGCGGCCAATGCCAACATAACCGTGCAAAAAAACTCGAACTTATATCCAAAGCAAACAATGGAGGACTTTCACCACGAAGCTGTGCTGCTGCTGGTGGCAAAACGTGAAGAGGAAATGACCAGCCAACCAGCCAGCCTGAACCCCGTGTCCGAGAAGTTTGCAGTTCATTCAGTCAACACAGAAAACTTCAATCAACGGCGCACTCTTCTCTTCCGGGCCGTCGTTGTCAGCCAAAAAAAAAGGGCGAACGACCGAACAGACCTAGCAGAGACCCAAGGACACCTAGGTCCGGGGGCGCATCACGTGGCTCCAATGTCTGCACGCGTCGCCCGACGCCGACCCCGCCGGCCCGACAGACGAAGATTGATGTATGAACAGCAAAAAGGATTTATCGCCTGCCGAACATGAGAATTATTATCCCACCGGAAGACGCGCCACCGACGCAGCACCACCCCCCTCCGGTCTACCGGTCCGGTTCCGGTTTGCCACTCGCAGCCCTGTCTGCTCTCTCCTACTAACCACAACCCACAACCGGCTCCTCTCACGCACATCATCGTATCAAGAAATCCATCCTTCAAACGGACACGAGAGAGCGCCACCACCCGGCGTTGGGGGGAGAGTCAAGTGTATTTACTCCCCTTTCAACCGGCCAGAGGTCTATATCTGCCCCACCAGCCCCTCCGGGGCCACCAGAGAGCGGTGGTGGATCCGGTTCGCCCGTCCGGTTGGTGCCCTCCGGCCACACAAGTCAGCCGGTTTGGTCGACTTGACTGTCCGGAATTGATAATCACTTCTGCTGTTGCTCGACTCGAGACCGACCGAGCCATCGAAAGGACACATCTCCGGCGGCCCCTTCAGCGCACGCTCGCACGCTTTAATTCTTGGCCACTTCCCGTGCTCATCCTGCCGTCCCGTCGGGCGCCGGACGGGCGTTTTCCAATTTCGGGACCGAGAATGAAAACAACGATTCATTATTACGCCTTACGCGCGCGCACCCAACCTAACTAACTAACGCCACTCGGGGTCGACCGAAGAAGAGCCTCAAGAGTCCATATCAGGCCTACACCACCTACGGCTCCGGGTTATCCTGGCCGAGTTCGGGACAAACGGTTTTAAATCTCTTCCCTTACGAGCCCGTGCTGCCGTTTTTTTGATGGCCTTCCGTCTGCCCCCGATGATGCTCCCTGCTCCAAACCCACGTCGATGATACGCTCTAGCCAGCGCCGCCGCTGCCGTCGATGACGATGATGATGACGAGATGATGTGGGTGTAGAGAGCGGCTATCCTCGGGGGTATATTTCGGTCAGTGCCGGTTCGTTCCAGTCCATTCCGTTCCAGGTCGGTGATACGGTTAGGTGGCGTCGGATACCAACCGTTCCCCGGTTCGGACCGTTTCAGGCTTGGACCCACTCGGTCTCAGGAGCAAAGGTTTGACCCAACTACACCAGGCCGGCAGCTCGTGGCTAGCTTGGTGCACCGACTGGTGCATAGCGTGAACTTGGGAACATCGTTTCTGCGCTGCACTTCTGGGGCCACTCGAGAAGTGCCGGTGAAACGTAATCCTTCGATTCTTCGTGAAACCTGGGTCGACGGGGGACGCGTCCGTCCGCACTGTTTTGGCAGAGAGCACTATCTGGGAACACCGTCCATGAAAACTGCAGGTAGACTGTTGTGTAGAGTCCATTTGGTCCAATCGAGTCCAAAGGACGAGAAATAAAAAGGCCCTCTCGAACGAGTGGTGGGACGGACTGACGCACGAACTCCATGACGACGACCGGCCACCTTTTGACCGAACGTCACTCGGCGGGCGTGTTTGCGCCCGACGGCCATCAATATTTCAACCACCAACGGACGCGCCCTGAATTTGATTTTTTGAGAGTTTGGGAGAAAATCGATACGACACACACCGATCGAACCCATCGCTCCGATCTCGGAACCACCCTGCGGAGCTGGAGCCGTAAAAACTGCTTCTTTCTCTGGTCCTCTCGTGCTGTGGCCGCTCTGTAATCATGTTTCCAATTTTAATGAAACCTGGACCCGCGTCACCGATGAACGGCGGATCGGTAGCTCGTTGCCCGCGCGGAGCACAAAACGTGTAACGTGTCTTCCACGGAACACGTTTGGCACGCGTCCGTCGTTATGACTAATTGCATTTCTCAGTCCAAACCCGTTCGGAGGGGCCACTTGAGCGTCCAGCAAAAGCAGCAACCCATTACACATACATTAATTGCATCCCGGACAAACCCGGCCAACAGAACGGTGTGTGGCGTGTGCTCCGTTTTCGTCACACCACAAAACGGGATGTGGTGACACGGGAGGCGGGGCGATACCGTGCCCGATCCGGAGTGCGAACCGGTTTCTCGTTCTCCGGGGGGGGTCGTCGCCGCGGAGGAACAAGCCATCGTCCTCAAGTTCAGGTCCCATGCTGAAGAAGACTCAGCTCGAACGGCGGCGGCGGCCGAATCAAACGCCTTCCGCTTGATGGCCACTTGGACACGTGTCAATCAGCAGGGACAGCCCATGGCAGCGGCGCCATGGCGCGACTGCTGCGTGCGCGATCGATACCTGTTGCTGAACTCCGCTCCGAAGCACGACACTACTCGGCCCTTCTCTCGGCCCGGGAAGGTATCATAAAGGGCCAACAATTAGTGCGCGGCTGACTTCCCAAGGGTCATTATTTGCACGAAATCCACAGTTTTTTTTTTATGGCGAGCAGGGGAGTGGCAGCGAATTGGCAGGCAGGTCCTTGTGGAGAAAAACTAACGTCGCGTCAACAGTCGAACGTGAGTCGGTGTGGCAGGAATTTTACAGATTTTAATCAAGGGCCGGCGCTTGGGTGGAAGTCCTTTGGATCGTTAATGTGAAGGATTAATGGCCCTTCGGATTGTTATTGTGTCCTTGAGTTTGGTTCAACTGCTCCGGTTTGGTCTTTGGGAAATTATGGCTTTGGAGACCACGGACCAAATATTTATTACTTAGAGCAATTTTTATTGTCATTAACTATTAAAATGTATACTAGCTGTTCCCGGCGTGCGTCTCCACGCCTCATTTCATTTTCCTTTCTCAAGAAATAAGATAAAATACAAAGGATTATCATTAGGTTGGTCGGACGGGACGAATAAAGTATCCCATGTCCGTCCCCTGATTGTAAGCCACCTCCCTAATTTTCAGCCAAATCGGTTCAGTCGGTCTTAAGTTATAAATAGTGTAACTAAAACGACGATTTCCGATGCGGGTTACACTATTATTGTACATTGCTATGTCTCCATCCAAACTAAACTTTTAATCTATTTTAAATCATTTACTGGTGAGCTGTTTTTGGGTAAATCAACTCTTAAACCACCAAGTTTGTCGTCCATTAACTTATTACAACTTAATAAACCATAAAGAGCTAATCTTGTTCAACAAAAGAAATGGAAATCAGGCTGATGGTCTGGTCTACGTTGTTGTTCCGTAGAGCTTTCCCAAAACAGAAATTCACTATAACCGTCTCACCACGATAATCCTTACGGCCCCGGACCTGTCAAAGGTGTACCGTAAGCCAGGTGATAAGCAACCTTCAGCACCACCCGGCTGCGCGAACCAAAGCAATCCCACTAAATCCCCCTAATGTCCTGGGCGCCCTCCAACGAAACATCCGAGATGTCGTCGTGCGTGTCCAGGCCAAGTCCGCCCGAATGGTCAGGCGATGGAATAAAAACTACCACCCGGTCGTGGACCGGGACAATGGCCACACCATAAGAGTGCAATGTGAACAACATCAAACATCAAACCCGGGAGGAAAATCCTCCCGGGAAAGGCGATGCATTTTCATTGCCGTAGCAGAGATTTGGTCGACACATACGCTGTCGGATGGATCCCTCCACGGTCCGACGAAACGGACTCTCCGAGTTCGACGAGTTTACTTGTTCGCCGTCTGCTGCCCCCCAGGAGAGCTACTTTACGGGCACCGGCGGAAATCCCTTGCAACAACCGGACGTCGTAGTTCGGCGAACACACAGAGAAACTTGTTGAAACTTTCGATCGCCGGCGACTGACTGTGTGTCGTATGCCGGGAAAACGGTTGGGCCACTGCGAAGTGTCCGGGCGGTCCAGTGTCCAGTGTCCGGATAGAAGTGTCACGACAAATCGGTTCTCATTTACGACGCCCGCTTAAGCTCCCACCCCGCTCGGATTGGATTGCTCTCCGGTGGCGTCCATCGGAGTTGGGGCGCAGATTCCATCGGAGAACGGGTGAAAAACAATTCGACCTACGCTGCTAAGGGGAGGCCACGGTTCGCGCGAGACCATGTACGTCGAAGTTTGGACGTTTTTTTTTCTTCCGTTTCCGCTTTGCTCTCATTCCGGGATTAGTGGCGGAAACCGTAGTGGGCCCGAGGGGGGTGGTCAGCGTGTTAAAAGTGATTGTCCCCAACGTAAAAGCTAACTGCCGGTCGGGCCATTTCGCAATGCTCACTTACTGACGATTCGTATCCCTCTCTGCCTCTCGTTCACAGACTACCCGCGGGTGAAGGTGGGACCGGAGAATCCGCTGCGGGTGGAGCGCGACAATACGGCGGTGCTGGAGTGTGCCGTCGACTCGAAGCCGAAGGTACCGAACGTGCGGTGGACGCGGAACGGGCGACTGATCAGCTCGTCGCCGACGCACCCGATCCAGCGGGTGTCGTTGCAGGACGCGGGCAACTACGCCTGCTCGGCGGACAACGGACTGGGCAAGGTGGGCGAGCAGGTCATCACGCTGGACGTCCTGTTCGCACCGATCGTGGTCATCGAGTCGAAGACCTGGGAAGCGGAAGAACGCTCGACGGTGACGATCCGGTGCAACGTGACGTCCAATCCGGCCCCGGTCACAGTCGAGTGGTTCAAGGAGGGCAGCCCGGACTTCCGGTACGCCGGCGACATCCTGCAGCTGCGGGACGTGAAGGCGGAGCACGCCGGACGGTACGTGTGCCGGGCGGTTAACATGATGAAACCGTACAACGGGAAGATCGTGGAGCGGGTCGGCAACTCGACGGTGGCCCTGCTGGTGCGTCACCGGCCAGGGCAGGCCTACATCAACCCCAGCAAACCAGTGGTGCACGTAGGGAACGGAGTGACGCTGACCTGCTCGGCGAATCCGCCCGGTTGGCCGGTGCCCCAGTTCCGGTGGTTCAAAGATGCGGTCGGTGAAGTGTCGACCAGCAAGACGATCCTGGCGCAGGGCCCACAGTACGTGATCCCGAGGGCACACCTTGGGAGTGAGGGCAGCTATCACTGCCACGCGGTCAACGAGCTGGGCCATGGGCCGATGGCGACGATCAACCTGGAGGTGCACCAGCCGCCGCAGTTCATCGGCAAGATGCAGCAGCACATGACGAAGCGGGTCGGCGACACGGACTTCTCGGCCACGTGCCACGCGAAGGGCAAACCGCGGCCGATGGTGCGCTGGCTGAAGGACGGGCGCGATATTACGACCGACGCGAACATGTATCGGATCGGGACGAACAACAACGACGGGCTGAGCGGGATGGTGACGGTCCAGAGCACGCTGCTGTTCCAGGGGAAGGCGCGGCCACACAAGAGCCAGCTACTGCCGAGTGACCGGGGCACGTACACGTGCCTGTTCGAGAACGAGGTGAGCACGGCGAACGCCAGCATGAACCTGCGCATCGAGCACGGGCCGATCGTGCTGCATCAGTACAACAAGGTGGCGTACGAAATCAACGAGAACGCGGCGGTAGTGTGCCGGGTGCAGGCGTATCCGAAGCCCGAGTTCCAGTGGCAGCTTGGCACCAACACGGCCGCCCTTTCGATGTCCTCCGATGGGCACTACGAGATCAACACGACCACCGACAACAATGACATCTACACGAGTGTCCTGCGCATCAACCGTGTCCGGCACGAGGACTACGGTGACTACACGTGCCGGGTTGGCAACTCGATCGAGACGATCAGGGCTCCGATCCGGCTGCAGCCGAAGGGGCCACCCGAGAAGCCGAGCAACCTGGCGGTGGCCGATGTCGGCTCGAACTACGTATCGCTCGTGTGGGACCCCGGCTTTGACGGGGGCATCACCAGCACCAAGTTCTTCGTGTCGTTCCGCAAGGTGGCGATCCCGCACCACGATCAGGTGCGCGAGGACTGTGGCCGCGTGCAGCAGGTCAGCAGCGAGTGGATGGAGTACGACTGCCAGCGGGACGTGCCGTGCAGCGTGACGCCGCTCGACCAGTACCAGAGCTACGTGTTCAAGGTGAAGGCCACCAACGGCAAGGGCAACTCGGAGCCGTCGAACGAGGTGGCGACGACGACGAAGATCAGCAAGATCCCGGTGCCGCTGCACGTCGGCTTCGATCCGGACACGAAGCAGCTGGGCGTGAGCGTCGGGGCGACCTGCCTCGCGCTGAACGCCGTCGTCGAGACGATCGGCTTCCACGAAAGCCCGATCGCGACCTGGCAGATCGTGCGCTCGATCCCGCTGGCCGTGTCCGGGAACGGACCCACCTACGAGGAGCAGGTGCTGGAGGATATGTACCCGGCTCGGCGCGCGTCCAGTGGCCGCTCGATGGTCAACGACGACGACTTCCCGATGGCCCTGGAGGAGGAGATCCCGCCGAAGGTGCGCGTTAAGCTGTGCCTCAAGTCGAGCCACGAGTACTGCGGCGACTACATGGACGCGGAAAGTGAGTGTGATTTCCAGGTTGTTGTTCCTTTGGTCAGTATTTAACCACGTCTCCTTCCCCTTTTTCCAGTTGGTCCCGCGCTCATCCACGACTCGCCGTTCATCGCAACCCCGACACTGATCGCGATCGTCGTGTCGTGCGTGGTGTTTGCCCTGTTCGTCGGGTTGCTGCTCATGTTCTGCCGCTGCAAGCGGAATCAGACGAAGAAGTCGAACCAAGCGAAGGACTACGAGATGGACTCGGTCCGCCCGTCGCTGGTGGCCCAGCAAAGCCAGGCGCCTCCACCGTACTACCCGACCACGACCGCCGGGCTGGACAATAAGGCGCTCGAGCACTCGATGGACCTGGCGCTGGCGCTCGAGGACCAGAAAACGTCTGTTTACGCCACGCACAACGGTTACGGCTATCACACCGGCACCAGTATACAGGTGGCCGGCCACAGCCTTCCGGCTACAGAATGTGAGTATTAAGCGCCTGGAAGACCCAACCCGACCGATTGTGGTGGTGGTTCGCGTTTAACGTTTCGTTCTAGTAAAAAAAACCAGAGGCAGCTAAGTTAATTAAACCCTGGATTCTTTGCGATTACGGTTTGTGCTCTCGGTTAGCTCCCAAGGTTAAGCGAACGCGTAGTTCTTCTATAGGGTGGTCTATCTAGTGTTTGGATTCCGAAGATGGGGCGCAAAATATTCAGCTTCAATTTTGCCGAAGAATCAATCAGCCAACATTTCTTGCGTAGCGTACGCCATCGACGGTTACGGCTCTTTCTTCAGTTTTGAAGAAAACTGGGCCGAGTCACTCGTTGTGAGTGCATTGGCTTCTCTTGCACGACGTGTGGGTTTTCCGAGACCCAAATACAACCATTCTGCTTATTAACATAACCCTCCGAGGTGGGAATGAGCTTAAATGAAATGAGCTCTTCAAATTCAGTACAGTTTAAGTTGAAGTCTCACCTCTTTGGAAACAAATTTTTTATATTTCCCAATTTTCTGCAACCGTACACCGTCCTATTGACGTTTTTAAAGTCAAGTCATCGGTAGTTTAAAATGCAAACACTTCGATGGATCACCCAATAAGTTACATTTTAGTCGCCAGAGTGATATACATTTAGATTAAAACTTTACCTAACCATCAATTTAACACTTTCCATCACACGAACCACACAAACGCGTATGCCATTTCTTTTCATTCGTCCTCTCTCTGTGACGCTCTCTCTCACTCACTAAAACCAAACCAAACCCCTAACATACACCATCTTTTCTGCGGTATCGCTTCTACTACTAATCCCAGGACTAGAAAGCGCCATAACTTCCATTCCAGCAGGTAAATAGTGAATAGTTGTTTAGCAAGCGCGTCATAAACGTCGTCTCTAGCTTTTTCCCTTAGTGGGCTGCAGCACCTCACAAGAAGCGGTCCCCCGCCACGGGGGGCTGCCTTCTCGAGCCTTGTAGACCTGGTTTTTCACGCTTTCACGCCTCTGTTGTTGTGTGTTGTGCCTGTTGTGTGTCACAAGACGTAACGTTACGGCTTTCGGCCAGCCACCCTGCTCTAGCGTTTGCACTAGAATTGTTTGCTGTTAGCTGCGTGATCTCTTGTCGAGAGATGTTCTGTTTGTCGTGTTGTGCCCGTTTTTCTACTGCTATGCGCGCACCTTTGCACCCTTTAGTTGTTGGACTTTCTTTTCCTTTCATTTTTTTTGTGATTTGTGTGCGTTTTAGCCCTTAGACACTGCCGTTTTGCCTTTGTGACACTGCCCTTATCGAAGGTGGTTCTTTAATGTTGGCGTTAGTTTTGTTCTTTGTGTTGATTGGTTTTCGAGAAAGTCACCCCAAAACGTAAGCTCTGCACCGTGCATGTTGACTCGTTTATAGTATTTATTTTCGTTTTTTAGTTTGACCCATAGTTTTTTTCAATCACCGACACCGTGCCTTAAACACACGTTACCCCTAGAGCACATAGAAGTCCTTAACTAAGAAACTAACAACTGTGGTGTTGACGCACCCGAATCGCACCTCCTCTACGGGGAGCCTCTGCCTATCTCTTTCGCATCTTAGTATTGTGTGTGTCGAATGAAACAAATAAATTCAAAGAAATTAAAAATTGCCATCAATGTTCCAATTCAGTTAATAATACCACGAGAAGAAAAGTTTCCCCCGTGATATTAGCAAAAGGAAAAGAAAGCGGAATAACTATTTTTGTTTGATTTTGTTTGTTTCATTGCCTTAAAAGCGTTGTAATCTCACTAACAGCAGCAGCACTACTTTGCACAGACCTCTTTTGCGCGCACCGATTTACTGTTAATTGTAAACACGCGGAACGTAACTAAATTCCGGTATCATTTTATTCTCTTTCGACACATCACCCGCCGGGGGCCACGCTGAATCCGTAGGGGTCACGATGGGCTACACGGAGAACAGTTACACCAATTCGAACAATGGCGGCAGCGTCAACTCGCAGGACTCCATCTGGCAGCTGAAGGGGGCGCCCGGTCCCGCAACGATGGCCATCGGCATGCAGCCGCTCTCGATGGCCGGAATGCATGGCGGCGGTGGCGGCGGTGGTGGCGCAGCCTATGCGACCACAACGACCACGACGACTGCGGCCGGTGCAGCGGGCACGGCGGGTCTGGCCTACGGGTACGATCCGATCGCCTCGCACTCGAGCGTGTACGGAACGGGCGGCGTGGTCGGTGCCGTGGCGCTGGTGGACGAGTACAGCCAGTATCCGCACCAAGCGCAGACCCCCAGCCAGCTCGGGGGCGAAGACGACTACCTGCATCACCACCTGCACCATGCGGCGGCAATGCGCCAAAGCCAGAATCCCTCCCGGCAGCAGGAGTACTGCGGTGATTCCTACGCCTCTGTACATAAAGCGAAGAAGCGGTTAGAGCAGCCATCTCATTTCGGTAAGAGCGCACGGACGCGGTTTGTTTTGCTTTTCACGCCTGTTTTAATCACGACGCCTATCACGCTCTCCCGCAGATGCATCATATCACGACGTCAGCGGGCTACCGGATCCGTACCTGGACGCCCAACAGCAGCAGCAGCAGCTTCATCATCTCGACCAGGAGGACAGCAAATCACTGCTGCATCTAAACCACCACCCGCAGCAGCAGGACCACGGCAGCTTACACCTGCTCGCCCAGCAGCAACAGCAACAACAACCCCCGCAGCCGATCTACGAGGAGAACCTGGAAAGCGGTTACTCGACACCGAACTCGCGGAATCGACGCGTCATACGCGAGATCATTGTCTGAGATCAGCCCCGGGTACGGTTCGCTGACACCGAATCGTGCCTGTAAGCCCCTCCCCGGGGGGCGACGGTGGTTTCCGCTGGTTCCTCGTCACTTTCTCTCGGTAGCAGCGCAACACCGGAGTCGGAGCCGCGGGGTGAATGGTGGAATCGAAGCCGATGTCGGGACGGCTGATTATGAATGTATATCAATTCGCTATTGGCGGCGCCCAGGGATCATGGGAAAACCGGAATTTTGTTCGTAGGTAATTAGTAGGCACAACCGGAAGGGGGAACTACAAACCGATTGTGGTCAGTCTGTCACAGTTTGAAGCTAATAGTTTATTGTGACATTTTAATTTGGGTACACGCGTCAACTCGCGCAACCACGTTTTATGCAAAAATTGGCCACCACACCAACCTCGGACCCGGCGGATAGTGTTAAGGATTATGTTTTACGGTACAACTGCGACACGTGCATTCAATTAGAACCGCGACCAACCAGCCGACGTGACCACAACGTGACTGATGGACTGTCGGAGCGCACCGTTCGCTTCTTTTGAACTCCCAAACCGACCACATTATAAACAGCTAGTTTCATTTACGTTTTAAAACCCATACACATACCGTCGGCCAACTCTCGTGCGATAGTTAGTTCGCTATACCAATGATTAGAGTTAGTTTTTATTTTTACTTAATCTCGTGGCGGCGGATCATGCCATGCGGTGCGGGGTCACCGTCTCTCTCGTCTGCGATGCCGCGGGCGCGATAGCAAATCGAATACATTCACAATTGTGCTGCTGCTGCGTCTCTTCCAGTTCCGGGTGCCACCGGAAGGCAGTGACGAGGAAGCAACGTTTAAGCGCTAGGAGGAGGGCGCTAGAAAGAGAGCGAGAGAGGTAGCAATTAGACGGCAAAGTTTCCAAACAAACACTGCTTGCTGCTGGGCGCTTTGGGATGAGTCTTGTCCTTTCTCCATATATGGAAAAAAGACAGTTTCTGTCGTGTGTCGGAGAAAATGTGCCCTTAACAGAGTAATATTACACTACGCGCGTTCGCCGCGCATAAATCATACCGCGCCACAGATCGACAACGGGAATCATGAATCAATCATGAATGGGGACGCCTAGCCTACGTTAATGATGGACAGCCGTCGTCGTGATGGGCGGCGTAAATGTGTAAAAAAAGAATCGGTAAAGTGTACGGTGCATGTTTTTTACGTTTGAGTCCCGTGTCCTGCGCGAAAGCGATTACTGAATGAATGCGTCTGCGGGTGTGTACAGTAATGAATGGTTAAGTTGAGGTGAAAAGGATGAAAAGGATGACGTGTGTGTTTTTGCTTGTGCGGTCCCCGTAAGTGTAGCAACCGTAAGTTCTATTTTATGGGCAACGAGCGGCTCGATTCTGTGTGAAACTGTTTTGTATAAAAATTAATACATCGCCATTGAACTGACGGGGGGTGGCACTCGAGGCACTCGCAAACCCACTAAAAGCCCCACACACTCTGTAGTAGGAACCGCAACCATATCCACCAGCCAGGCCAAAGCCAGAGCCACAGCCTGTCCGCCACACAAAGAGGACGACCAGCCAAGAGGACGCGACCCTGTGAGGGCGAATCGGAATCAATTGCACAAAGCTGACTCCACGTAGCGCTTTAACGCGACCCAGCACACTCACACAAACACACACACACACACACACACTGTAAGCATGTTGTAGCGCGCCTCTGCCCCAAAAGCACAGCATAATGCATAGCGATCCTCTGACATCCGGAGTCCTGCCGGTACCGGAACCGGAGAATATTCTTCGTTTTTCACCATTTCCCACCAATAGCTTTCACCGAATTCCATCATCTCTTAAAGGCTAGGGCTCTTGTGCGGCTGAAAATTGGAACCCAGTCCGAAACGGAACGCGTTGAGATTAGTAGCGATAGTAGGGACACGATAAACGCCATAGTCGGGGGAAAGAAAGACGATGAGTTGTGTTGTGGCGAACAGAATGTACGTCTGGAATGCTGCTGCGTGTATCTCACTCTCTCTCTCTCTCTCTCTTTCTCTCTCTGTATGTGGTGTATAGGAAATATCGAATTTACTAAGTAAAAAAGGTTATTGAACGTCGTACTGTCGCACACACACACACAGGGTGGAAGAAAAAGATGATAAAAGAAAACACTGATATTAATGTGAAATGCTACTCTCTGAACACAAGACTCGTGATCGAAATTATCGCGCATTAAATTTCTCCAGCTTTTGCCACTCCCAGTGATGATTCGTACAACTGTAATATTTTTTTTTGCGTAAGCCCCCCCCAGAATCCCGTACCATTAAAAGGCGGACAGAGGAAAACGGCACAGGAAGAATTTTCGGTTCATTTTCACCCGGGATAATTAGGCACATTATTTTGAACGTCCCCCAAATTACAGGACATCCGTAGCAAATCTATTTCGATTTTACAATAAAAGCACTTGCAATTGGCCATTCGAAAAAATCGATTCAAAAAAAGAACCTATCGGTGGTGAATAAACTTGCAACTCGTTGTTTGTGGTGAGCTTTCCGTGGTGAGCTTTCGATTAGCACGGCACGGCTTCGCGTACCGGCCGCCAGGGAGCGCTGCCAGGCTTGGTGTATTTATGTAGAAACGTGAGTCCTTTCTCGTCGCAAGGCAGTTCTAAAATGATCTCGATCGCACAAAACAAAAAAAAACAAGGGTTTACTTTAAAATACTACTACTGATGAAAGCCAGAAAGTAGAGCGGGAGACCCACGCCCCGAAACAGCTAACCGAGTGGCAAGCAAAATGGCTTTTCCAACTGTGTAGGGTACTTATTTTTAACTCACTCTAGATAGATAGGAAAGCTTTTTATCTCCATCCGATCCGGGCGAGTGTGAAATCATCTAGCGGAGCAGCGTACGAATTGGTCTTGTGTACATTCGGGATTAATAGCAATGTAAAAACTAGCGTGTAAGAGTATGCCACTTTGTTTAATTATAGCAAATATCTTTAAAACGCGAGAGACGACTCACGAAGAGCAAAGATACTTTATATTAGAGAAGAACACAAACCCACACCGAAATACACACACAAATCCGTCGCTGATCCGATGCGGACAGCCGGCGGGAAGGTAAAAAAACGCTGTGTACATACAACTAGCTGTGTAAGCTCCCCCATCAAATAGAGGAAAATTTATGCGGATTCTCCTATCATATATACATTTAACAAAACTGCAAAACCAGCATTCACGTGCGAGATTTAAAACCTATATAGAGAAAAAAATCGAAGAAAAGTAATGTTCGCGGGCGGGGCGTTCCGAACCGGAGAGTCCATTGATATTCGAACGCATTTGCCGTCACACACCAGATGATGATGAGGGCACTGAAAAGTTGTTTAGGCATTTTAATGTGTTTCTGATTTTTATTTCACCAAAACTCTGTGCGAACACACAGAGAGAACTAAATCGAACTAAAACAAAACGATGGAAAATGATATTTTAAATAAAGCAAACAGAAAAACTGAACTCGCCTGGTGTCATTATTCTTATCATTGTTTTTTGTAGCTAGAACGAAGAACTTGGAGTTTGTCTGGCGAACATGCTTTCCGCCTGGCACGTCATTAATTAAAAACATACTCTCCTTGAGAGCGGGAAAATACTGCACCATATTACCGTGCCCACCATACTCCGTTCGTGCCGGCGAAGGACAACCGCTTTAAACTTTATCCTTCCCAACGTGTTGCTTCTCCGGGCGGTAGTTTTTGAATATCTCAAGTTTTTCTATTACTAACCGACCGTGGACAAATCGAAACAAAACGCTACTTACCCGAACTCCGATCCAGCGATTACAATTTTGCAGAAAATAAGAAACCGGCGGAGAGTGTAAACGAAGCCGAGCGCGATGAAGGTGACAAAAGTTTTTCAATATACAACGCGGAGCTTAGCTCTGTTGTGTGTCGCCTGGCCGGCTCTAGTGTTCTTCGCGGTTGGTATGAATCTTCATTTCCGAACTCGCGCAGCGCGTCGTCTCTCTCGCTGGTGGCTACAAAAAAGGCGTATAAATCTGCAAAACTTTGCGAAATGAAAATAAACACCTCTTCCAGCACCGGTGCCGGTCAGTATGCTAATAAGAATGAGATGAAAAGGAGCTATCTCGGTGCAACTTACTCTT